>NW_026252325.1:0-275000 GCF_025094135.1 Mucor mucedo | reverse complement strand
TTGATCTTTTGAGTCTTTCTTTTCACTCATTTTTGTGTAAGAAAAAAAACAGGTGCAACTTTTGTAAGGCTAAATTATACGCGCACCATACTAAGGGATTCACAGTCCCATTCATGAAGAATCATTTTACCATCCGCGCAGATATAAAAATCCCTTTTTTGCTTTGTTTTCTCTCCACTTTGGGGTCTGGGAGAGAGTTTCTTTGGAATAAGTCTTTGTCGTCTGCCCTAGTTTGCACAAGTATTACGAACAAGTACATCGTGTCTCAGCGTAAAGTTAGAAGTAGGGATGAGAGTATTCTGGGAAATAAATCAACGGCAGCATTCAAAAACCTCTAGTTTTTGGGATAAGAAGTACTCTCACCTTTGCGTTAGTTAGTCTTGTCAGTATCAAAATGTCATTTGAACTAGTGATTGCAGCTAGAAACAGGAAGAGATTCTAGAATCCACCTCCAATTAATAGAATAAACTTCCCATAAATAATCACATTACATAATAATCATAAAATACTCATAAACTGATCAAATTGACAACAGCAAGTATCCATGAAATGATCAAACGGAAACAAGATTGCAAGGCGTCCTCTGCTTTGAAATTGGCTGTGTTTGGTGTCCAATGTATAAAAGATAAGCTGATCTTCATTAAAACTACCTTCGAATCCAAACTTCGAAATTATCAAATCATGGACCTTAAAAGTCCGATTTTTACACGTACTTTTTATATTTTCTGATGGAGAAATCTAACTTATCACAGGAAAATGGTTTTAACGGGATAAATTTGATAGATTTTTACAAGTTATTGCACTGTAAAACACCTCCCGAACATCTTTGAGTCTCCCCACTGTAAATGCTAAAATTTTATGGAGAAAACTTTTATGAAGAAGACAATAGAAATGGATTTTAGATACACGTTGAATTCGTGGAGATACTTTTGTTTTCAGGCCAGTCACGGGGGGCAGCAGAAAAATGAAAACTCCGGCCAGAATTTTAAGCTGAAATCCATTTTTGGGGGAGTTTCCCCACAATTGAACTACGAGAGGGCAACTGTGTTTCCCTTCAACACATACAAAAAGGTATCATGCCAGAGTCACAGCCTAGAAGAAGGTATTTGGCTGGTGTTTTAGCTCTACTGGCAGTTGTTCTGATATGGGTTGGCTCGTCTTTTGTGATGAATGTAAAAAGTAGATTACCCCTTCCATCACACGATTGAGATTATCTAAACCCATTCATTTTATTTTTATAAAAAAAAAGAGCATCTTTGCGGATCTGAAATACAACAAACCGTTTTTAATCACCTATGTAAATACAGCAACGTTCTCATTATACTTGATACCGCTGTTATGGTCTTGTACGCGCAAATCGAAAGCGTTTTCACCGGAGGAGTAGGTGTCAAAAAAGTAAAAAATCCATAGGACAAAAAAGTTAATCTTCTCTGCAGTGTTATCTTGGAAACAGAAGTCAGGTTACTGGGCAACGAAGATGTAAGTTTTTTGTTATCAGTTTGTGTTACCTGAATTACTGATGCTTGAAAAGGTAGAGGACGCTATATTACAAACAGAATCAGCAGATGTTTCAAAGTTAACAACAAAGGAAACCGTCAAATTGAGTTTGGCGTTTTGTTTCCTTTGGTTTTTTGCGAATTATACGACCAATGCAAGTTTAGCTTATACAAGTGTAGCCAGTAGTACAATCTTGTCCTCTATGTCGGGCATATTTACGTTGGGAATTGGCGCAATGTGCGGTGTGGAAACGCTTAGTATTCCTAAGGTCATTTCGGTATGTTTAAGGTAAATTTGGGAGACAACAAAAATATAATTGTGTGTGTGTGTGTGTGTTCAAGGTTTAAAGATTAGTTTCTCTGGGATTATATTTGTGTCTTATTCCGACCAAATGACAAAACCTGATACAAACGACTTTACCATTCCTGCTCCACTCATTGGTGATCTATTGGCTCTTTGTGGTGCGATTTTTTACGGTTGCTATACAACTTTATTGAAGGTTAAAATCGTGGACGAATCGCGCATCGATATGCCCTTGTTCTTTGGCTTTGTTGGAGCTTTCAATGTATTGTTTATGTGGCCCTTCTTTATCGTCTTGCATTACACGGGCCTTGAAAAATTCGAATTGCCCTTTTCGCCATCTATCTGGGTCATGATCTTGTTGAATGCATTTATCGGCACCTTTCTCTCAGATTATCTATGGTTGCTTTCCATGTTGATGACCTCTCCTTTGGTCGTCACACTTGGTATATCTCTTACTGTAAGTGTACCCCTTTTTAAAAGAGGATATCAACCCGAGTAACGTTTTTATAACAGATACCACTTGCATTGGTTGGTGATGTTGTTTTTAAACATTTCATGCCTGGCCTTCAATACGCGATTGGTGCCACGTTGGTCGTTGCAGGATTTTTCGTGGTGAATATAGCTACGTTATCCGACGTTGATGAAAAGGAATTGATCCATCAGCGTGAAATAATAGGAGAAGATGAAGATGATCTTGATGTAGACGAGACACGTAGAAGAATGGCAAGAGCTTTAAGTATCTCCAACCCTAATAGAAGAGCAAGTAATGCTTCAGGATTAAGTGCTCATCCTTAACAACAAAAAGTAAACGAAAAATCTCCCAAAGATCGCCCTTTCTTGTAGATACTTAATAAAAAGCATGTTCCGTAGTTTATTGAATATTTAAAAAAAGCTAATTTATACAAGGTAAGCAGATAGGTATTTAATGTTTGTATGGTCGCTCATCATCCAAATCATCGTCTTCTCTCTCTCTCTTAAGTGAAATTCTCTCTTCATCATCCGACATATCATACTCATCTTCATCGTATGAATCCGGCATGTCGTCATCATCATCAGAACCCAATATTTCATCCATATCTTCGCCTAAGACAGCATCCATATCTGCACGAAATAGCTCATCCTCTTCTAAATCATCCAAATCCTGGTCTTCCTCAGGCTGTTTTGGTATTGAAGGAGCCTTTCCATTTGTCTTTTCCACGTTTTTTTCGTCTTCGTCATCCTCTTCGTCATCGCTTCCTAACGCTTCATCCACTTCATCATCCTCCCAGTCAAACTCGATTTCTAAAAGCGTAGATTCTGGATCCTCTATTTCAGGCTCGGGTGGTGTGACATCAGCCATTGGTAATAAATATTCTGTCTCATTCAATCGTTCCCAATTCCAAACCGAGTCGGTGATCCATGCAGGTGTCACGATTTTGATATTTCCATGTTTCCTTGCTGTCAAAGCTTTATCTGTACCAGGCTGTTTCATGTATGAGTTTCATTCCATTAAAGAAGAAAGTAAAAAAAAAAAAAAAAAACTTACATTAGCAGCAATTAAATGGGTCACTTTTCCTGTTAATTCATGAAAGCAATTCGCTCCAAAGGAAGTCGCCATACGCCAAATCCAAGAATCTTCAGGCCGTGTCTGATGAAGTGGGATGATGCCAGAAAAAACCACGTTCACATCTCGTAAAACTTTTCGCTTTAACGAGTTTAAAATAATGGCCACGTCAGGTTTTTGGTTACGCTTCAAGAGGTCGTTAAAGTATATATTATGTACATCGAATAATGTCTATTGAAGAAAGGGGTCAGTCTGCGTTTTTTTTTTTTTTTTTTTTACTTTAAACAACATATATGCGCCTAGCTTTACCTTTCGTATGACACGAAGAGTATCATCGGCATCATGTGTGTTTGGCAAATGGGTGTCCTTTTGAATCCTTGCAGGAACTTTAAACACGGCATCATCTTTTGGAGGTGGATATTTAGGTGCGTTCTCTTCATCATCCTCTGTATCTGAATAAATATCCGCACTTTCTCCATCATGGTTCTTTTCCGATGAACTATCCGTATCCTCTATACTGTTTGTGCCCACACTTTGGCTGCCTTCCTCCTCTTTTACTGCTGGGACGTCGTCTTTATCCTCTTTATCCTTCTCGGCGTGAGCTGTAATGTTATTATCATCGTTCAGCCTTATCGATGATTCGTCTACCTCCACTTTAACCTTTGGTTCTGCATTATGATGTGTCTCTTCTTTATGATTTGCCTGCACAATGTGATTTGGATCCTCATTGTGCTTTGGTTCTTCGTTATGATTTGACTCATCCTCATGATTTGGTTCCTCTTTAATATGGAGGTCTTCTTGATGATGGATTGACGTTTCTTTGTGGATTGGCTCTTCCTTGATGTTTAACCCATTTTCGTGATTTGCCTCATCCTTGTGATCTGGGTCCTCTCGATCATTTGCAGCATTCTTCTCGTCGCTGGTATTCGTGTGTGGTGCGGTAGAAGACTGTTTATGTACAATTGTTTTGGAGAGAGATTCAGCGGATGGTATAATGTCCTTTTTGGGTTGAGCAAAAGGCGAATTGATGTCACCGATACCAATAAAGTACTCGTAAGGTTTGATCTGGATAAGGTTACGAGAGTAATCCCAGACATCTCCACGATCATCGAGTACAACAACCTTGGATGTATCTGAAGGGAACAAGCGTTCGAGTCTCTTTTTTGTCATACTACCATTTTCATCACGAGATAGGATTCTGTCCTGGAAAAGAGTACCATCAGGGTCAATTTCTCTCACAACGGCTTCAGCATAGGAACGTGTGCCCATCGTGTAGATATGCATTTCGTATTTTTTAGACACATCTTTGAGGAATTCAGATAGTCCTGGTCTAATTTCACTTGTGTTAGTGCTCTGTGTGTCTAGAATGGTACTTGTGGGTATACCTTAATTTAATGGAGTAAATTAACGGACTACCGTCCAAGGTGAATTGCCTGATATCTTTGACAGACTGGCTATCTGTTTCTTTTCGTTCTTTGACCCAGTCAGCAATTGAAGGTTCCCATGTTGCATGTAAAATAGTCTGATCCAGATCGACGATTAAAGAAAGCTTTCTTGCCTCTAATAATCTTTTTGCATCCTGTTGTTCCAGACGTTTTGCCTCCTACTCTAAAAGGTTAAACAACGGAGCATTCGTTTCGAAGGGTTGTGCTTACGTTTAAGCTGACAGTGATGCCAGTGTCTTTGTGTGTCATTTTAATTTGATCGACTTGTGATTCTTCCCTACATAAACTCTCACGTTAGGTATTTTTTATTTTTTTATTAAATAAAGGGGAAAAAAAAGTAATTTACTCGTCTTGAATGACGTTGCCGCAAACAGCACATAAACCGCCAAACTTGACTTCGTGTAAGCAATAATCACAGGAAGCGTTTGTGCATTTTCCACCGTCTAAATTTTCGTGTTGGCAAGACATCTTTAAAGGAAGCGTGTTTAAATAAGAAACATTTTTTCTCCTCTCTCCTTTTGATCATGTTTTTATGGGAACCTTTTTTAACAGTCACTCTTTGAAACAAGGAAAAATAAAATATAAAAAAATGCATTTTTTTTTTTATTTGGGTAAAGTTTTTTGACAGCACATACTTTTTATACATAACAATGTCAACCGCTTTTGACGCTTTCGTAACTGTACACCAGTACCAATTGGCCTCTATTCCCGAAGAATTATGGCAGGTAATATAAGCACTCTTTTGCTTCAAAAAAAAAAGGACGGTTTTTAACCGTGGTTTCTTTGTAGCCTCTCTTTATGAAACTCGGCGAAGACTACTTGGACGCAGGTAAGCTAACCACTGAAAGAGCTTTTCAACAAGCGTTAAAACATAAAGGACAGGTAATTATGCTGAACTTCATCACGGTGATCCCATGGACGGCTATTCTCTCCACGTCAAAGCCGATAAAACCTTGAAAAAGCACAGGTATGCAAAAGTAAAGTATATTTTGACATTGGCAAGAAACTAATGTTCATTATAAAGTGACATCTTTCTCATTGATCATGCTTGGACCACTTCTCCCGAAGAAGCCAAGAAAGAGTTGCGTGCAAATCTTACTTTGATGGACCGTCTTGAGAATTTAATGGATATAGAACCTTTGGAAGCGCCTGTAGACTCGGAAGGCGAAGACTCTGATGGAGATGACGAACCCAGTGAAGAATTGATTGAACTCGTTGCTTCTCAGGCCAATGTATCTGTCAAGGAGGCTGAAAAGGCTCTTAGAGCTGAGAATAATGAACTGGTCAATGCCATTATGCGTTTAACCATGAGTGCTGAAGATCAAGCTGAATCTGACCGTTTAGATGACTTGGTCATGACCCAAATCTTATCTAGTGGTAAACCTCAAGAGAAGGAGGAAAAGGAAAAGGAAACTAGACGTGAGAGAAGAGAGGCTAGAGAAAAGGAATGGTTGGATCAACGCGTAGATACCATCTATAACAGAATGTGGTCTTATATTCAAACTTATTCTTACTCCATCCTTAAAACCGATGGTCAACCCACTGCTCAAACTGCTTGGTATATCACTGACGAGGTAGGATCTGCTATCTGTCATTCCTCTGACCCTAATGTAGTCGTCTTGCCCTTTATCTTTTCTCGTGGCTCCTCAGGTATGATCCCTTACAGTGTCTTTTTCCCCGTCAAGGATATTCCTGCTGGTGAAATTATCACCTGTGATCTTGTGCCCAAGAATCTCGAGCGCGACTCTGATAAGCTCGCTTACCTATTTGCCTTTGAAGACCGTGTTCTTTTGGACAGCGAGATCCAGACCAAGCGTGATCAATTAACTAAGCTCTATAGTGCTAGACAAGCAGAGTTAAAGAACAAGACATTTACACCACCTGCAGGAAAAATCTTGTCTTCCCAAGAAGCTTTAGAAGCCCTTAAAAAGGACGGCGAAAGCGTCTCCAAGAAGGACACTATTACTGTCTGCACGGATACTAGTTTTGTTCAACAATTTTTGAAATTGGACAATGTCAAGTTTACCAATAATCCTGCTTCAGCTGATATCGTTTGGACCAGTCAGGATTTCCAAGGTTGGGACTCTCTTGAACCCCATCAAACTGTGAATCAATTTCCCAATGAGAAATGTATTACATTCAAGCACAACATGGCTGAATTAATCCAGTAAGTTATCACTAAATCATAATAACTTGAATAATTTTATCACTGATACAAAAAAAAAAAAAGAAAAACCTATGGTGCTCCCGACTGGTATATGCCTACATATAACATCATGACCCAATTAAGTGAATTTGTTGGGGATTATCTTAATGTAAACAATCCATTTGTAAACATTTATTGTTTCTTCACTAATAATTTCAACTTTTTATTAGACTGAAGATGAACAAAAGACAAACCTTTGGATTACTAAGCCTTGGAACATGGCTCGTGGTTTGGGTCTTGATATCACTGGTAACCTCTCTGAAATTATCCGTCAACACGATAATCCTATCCCCAAGATCGCTCAACGTTACTTGTTATCCCCTTGTCTTTATAAGGGCAAGAAATTCGATTTACGTTACATTGTACTTGTACGTCGTACAGACCCCCACTTGGTTGCATGCGTTTACAATATGTTCTGGACCCGTTTGGCCAACAAGAAATACAACTTGGAAGATTTGAATGATTACGAGTGTCAATTTACCGTGATGAATTACTCCAAGTATGAAATGACTCAGTTGGATTACAAGAGCTTTATTCATAATATGGAAAAGGAACATGATATCAAGTGGGACACTGTTCAGAAGGATATCAACAATGCTATGAAGAGTAAGTGTGCTTACAAAGATGATGGGAAGGATTAAAACTTAAATTGATTATGTAAAATCTAGATGTACTGGCTGCTGCCGCATGCACACCTCAGCCTTTAGGTTTGGCAGGAAGAGATACAACTAAATTTGACGCTTTCAGTATGTATGGTTTCGACATTATGTTGACGGATGATTTCAAACCTATTGTGGTCGAAACCAACTTTTCACCTGATTGCACAAGAGCCTGTCAATACGATCCTGAATTTGTCAATAACATCTTTTCGCTCATTGATGGTCGATTCGGTACCACTGAAAAGGGTTTAGCAGCATTCACAACACTGTAAGATTTTTTTTTTTATTTAATAAAAGAGAATATAAAAAAAAAAAGTTAGCTCTCTGAGGATTGCGGTAAGGCGACGGCGACGGCCATAGCTTTTGCCTGCTTCCTCTTTAAATCTTGTTGAATATTCTCAATGTCCTTGGAGACGATGTTCTTGACGCCAGATTCGATAAGCGACCTAACGATATCAGATATACAAACAGAATCCTTCAACTGTTTGTGTACAAATGCAAGATGTTCAGGCTCTAAAGAACGATACATAGCATATGTTCTTGGATCTTCGGCTATTGGGTGGTTGTGTTCTCCAATACTCTTGCGAACAGTCCAGAAATCGCCCTTCTTCTCGTAACGCGCATAAATCAAGCAGGAACATCCATTCTTTAATGATTTTCGGATTCTTGTCTTGACCATAGGCTTATCGGGTGATGTGGCCTTCTTCGTATTTTTACGATAATAACCTCCGTGCTTACAAATCAGGTAGACTTTGGTCTTATCGGATTTACTGGTGGTAAGCGCTACATTGTATTTCTTGCCGTACTCTAATGCAGTGGAACGAAGTGAGGCCAAACTGTTGAATACCTGTCCAGTGGGGAAGGTTTCATAAAATTCAACTAAGATTGGACTATTTCTATCCATTTCAATAACGGGTTTTGGGAGATCGGCCTTTATCTCTGGTGTTGGTAACGGAATTGCTATTGCAGGTGCAGGTACCAAAGGTTGACTATTCACATCGATTAGAGTCTGTTGTACAAAGCCTGTCATTTTGTTATTATAACTAGCCATATGGCGTTGCAGAACGGTCTCAATTTCATTGGTAATGGGTTGGCTATTTGTGGGCCCAGTTTTTTCAGTCATTTTGTAAGAGAAGGGAGAAAAAACATAACAAACATGACCCTATGCGCACCCTGGCAAAAAGGGCTGTGTGTGAATATATTTATGAGCCTGGCCGACAAGTCCGGAGATACTCCGATCACAAATATAAATCTGATTGGCTAATTCAAACGACAAGATATGCGCAAAATGCGTACGGATATAAAAACCCGCATAGTACGTTGAATTGTACTAACAGATACTAGCTACAATGCATTAATAAGTACTCTAAGAAAGTGCAATTTAAAATTGGGTGACACAAAGGCTTTGATTTTAAACATAAATGATCGTATTTCTACCTATCATGGAGACTAAGCTCATTAAATCATAAATGACAAACAAACCAAGTCATCCTATAATAAATTAACTAATTGCATTTGATGTAAAAAATAGAACACACTGTCACAAGATGGAACCAAACCATATTCGTTAACTAAATGACAAGTCCAAATACAGAGATTTTGTCAAACTATATTTTCTCCCTTTTTCTCTCATATCCTATAATACACCAAGTATAATATTTCGACCGACTCTATGAAAAGACCAGACCCTCACGATGAGGAGAGAAGAGAGCATGAATTAAGTGAGTTGATTGCACATTATCTTATATAACAAAGGCTGACGCCCTTTTTGTTTACCAGGAAAAATACAGGAATAAAGGCTGACACTCCTTTTTGTTTACCAGGAAAAGGACAGCAATATATGGGAGGCACATTTAGATTGAACCCCAACTCTGTATGTTCACTCTATCCATTACGTCAGGATATATGCCAGATAGAATCACTTACAATTTTTTTGGGCTAATGACAATTATATTAATCTATCTGTTGACCCCCAAAATCAAATGATGAAAGCAAGGTTCAGCGAGGCGTTTGTAAATTGACATTTAAATAGAAGTTTAGCAACAACAGTTTCCTTTCTCAAATCTCCCGGAATCAAAGTTTGTCAAAACACTTACGCAGCAAAAAATCCAAAGTCTATTTATGTCAATAATAGCATATATATAGCCACTCTGCTAAACGAAGAAAAGAAGGAATCGATTTTGATGCGCTCTGATTTAAATCAAGACAGACAGTTCTATGTTAAAGGAAGACTTGCATTGTATGCCATAGGTTAATTATATTACTTTAAAGTTATGTTATTCTCGACAAGATCCAAGTCGATAGAGATTTACCCAAATAGTAATCAAGATAATATATTGCCCTGATTTTACATACTGGAGCACAAGGATTCATACCTTGGAAAGTGTACGTATTATGCTCTTAAAACTTTCAAAAAGCCATTATCAAAAAAAAAAAAAATTCAGGCGGGCCATTCAAATGATCACTTTAAGTGGCAGTCAAAAGGCATGGATCCGAAAAAAAAAAAAAAAAGAAAAAAAAAAGAAGCACATAAGCTTGGAAATACGCTTGATGATTTAATTCTTCAGCTTATAGCAGAAGAAACCAACACGATACATATATTCCAAAAATGGGAGAGATTCTCCAACAAGAACGGAAAACATAATTATAGTATGGACGATTTTCGCTCATCACTGTCATCAAAGCAGATACCAACAGTTGTGATTCTGATTGTCAAAGCAAAAATTGAAGCCAAATGCTTAGGAGCAATGAGGTAGAGCGCATGTCAGCAGAAGACATACCCTCGTCTGGTATGTGGCTACATAGCAAAGCCCAAGCACTAAAAAACCAAGAAAGCTGTCGATTGAACATCTGATAAATAATCACATGGATATATTGAAACATCATTATAAGGAACACCAGCTGTTGGAAATAAACCAGAGCCAATAAGCGATGAAGATGAAGCTAATTTCAATGAACTTAATGATTTTACCGAACCTGAAGACATAGTCAGAACAATGGGAAAAACACTTAAAAATGAATTGAGTCACTAGAAAACCCCGTTTAGACACTTACCATAAGAAGCACTATTCTAACACAAGAAAAGATATGTTCTCTTATCATGGTTGGAAGCGAGGTTCAATTCTTTCATTTGTCGGTAACTGGTCTGGAAAAGGATCATATACCCGTGGGCATACACGACGAAACACAAAACTGATTCTGAATCGATTCAATTCTGTCACTGTTAATCATGTCGCTGTAGTAGATAAGTTTAAGTAGACCATCACTTGTAGCTCAAGTTTTGAAGTCGCCACAAAACAAGCCGTGACAGTTGGAGAAAATAAAGTGAAAATAATTAAAGAAGCTATTACATGCACCAATCTTAATTACCCAAGAAGACTGTCGCCAACAAGACGTACGACAGTAAATCGAGACATAAATGGTGTAACCAACATCGCACTCATTGGCTGTTCTTGTGTGGTCTCAGAAAGCTCTTTCGAAGAGATCCTTTTAACGCAAACAAGTAAGTGTAGTCTTTCTTAATGAACAGTAAATTTTGATTAAAAATAACCCATGACAGGTACAACTTGTCACACCATTATCAATGCGACATTGGAATCCCCGGTTGCTTCGGAGACTTAATATCATGGATGTTCCTCCACCTATTTTTGGCGCTCTCCCTTCTTTCGACGGCAAATCCGTTTAGCCGGACAGTGTAGAAAATTACCATTTTTCGGGTTCATGCAAAAATCACTGGTAATCCCCGGCTTACATGTTACAAATATGCATCTGAGAGCATTTGGTTGCCGCTTGACCTTTTCTCAGGCATTCTCCGAGTTTCTTTCTGTTTGTCTTTCCCAGCTATCCTGTTTTAGCTTGAAGATACCCCTCTCCCCCACATGTGTGTGTTTAAACAACTTTATGATAAATTAAACTTTTTTCCAGTACAAGCAAATATTTAAGCACATAGGACAATTTATTATTTTCTGCCGTATTTTCTGGACCAAAAAAACAATGACTGGTTTATAATGAAATTTAATCGTAAATGGCTGAAATGTTTAACGAACAATATCCCACCCCTTACTTTTTTTTCCACAGCATAAGGGGGAGAGCAGAAAATCTTTATATAACACGCTTCTCTCCTTCATCCCCCCCTTTTTTTTTCTTTTCAATTCTTCAGCCATGGTCTCCTCAAGAAATTGTCTTGGTTTAATCTCAGTTGCATGTGCTACTTTACTGGCAATGCATGGTACTGTATTAGCGGCAGCTATTCCTCATGATGGTGTCATTCGTATCGTAAATGGTAAATAATCCAACTTCTAAAATAAAAAACCTACAGCTAAATGGGCGGAGAATTATAGATAATCCGATTTCTCACAAGGTTACCGGTAGTCATGGTGCTGTGGCGGTAGAGAATGAACAGTGTTCAAACACCGGTGTAAATGGTTAGTGGCCACTAACTCATATTAGACAGTTACTTACTCTTAAAAAAAGTTTTGAAAGAAGGAGGTAATGCTGTGGATGCTGCAATTGCCTCTGGTCTTTGCATCGGTGTTATCAATAGCTTCGCCACTGGTAAACTATCTCGTGTGACTAAACGATATTGATAGCATACTCAACCTTTATTTTTCATTAGGCATTGGAGGGTATAATATTAATTTTGTGCTGGTAGAGATAGTCTATATCTAATATTTGTATCACTATTAGTGGAGGTTTCATGTTGATTCGTACTCCTTCTGGCGAATATGATTTTATTGATTTCCGTGAAGCTGCACCTGCAGCAGCGACAGAAGATATGTACGTACATAATATCAGTCTGTCCCAAAACACTGGATTAGCTATTGCTGTACCGTAAGTATTTCCTTTTTATAAGTTGCTATGATTATTTGACTGAAACTGCTATTTTTTTAGAGGAGAGATTCGTGGTTATGGACTTGCTCATGCAAAGTAAAAAAAAAAAAAGTGTTGATGTACGTACCTTAAATACAGTTTGCTGATCATTTCATAAATTCTTAGGCACGGAAAATTACCTTGGGCAAGACTGTTTAGAGATGCCATCAACATTGCAAGAAATGGGTTTATTACCAGCGACCATATATACCAAAGACTCAAGGTAAAAAAAAAAAAAAAAAAACTTAATGACTCACAAGCCATAGTTCCAACATTTTTTCTTGTTAAGACTTCAGAGTCATGGATAATGCAAAAACCTGAATGGGTCGAAATATTTGCACCTAACGGATCAATTGCAGAAATTGGTTCCATCATTAAACGACCTGCTTTAGCCAATACCCTTACCACAATTGCCAAAGAAGGAGCCAATGCTTACTATGAGGTAAGATTAATTTAAATGTATCAATCTCTTAGATTTGATATTTAAGCATATGAATAGGGACCTATTGCAGAATCAATTGTGAATACCATAACAAAAAATGGTGGTATCTTAACATTGGAAGATTTCAAAAACTACCGTGCCATTGAACGCCCTGTGGTTAATACGACCTATAATGGACATATAGTTCACACGACATCAGCACCTACCAGCGGTCCTATTCTCCTCAATGTGCTAAACTTGATTGAGCCTTATCAATTTTCGGTGGACGGACCCACCGGTTTAAACTATCATCGCTTGATTGAAGCTCTGAAATTTGGATACGCTGCTCGAAGTGAGTTCGGAGACCCATCTTTCACTGGCAATCAAGAGCGGTTAGATGAAATTGCCTCTAAAGCTTGGGCCGATTCCATTCGTCCTCAGATCACAGATGTGAGTTTATTTGGAGCAATTATTTATTTATTTACTGATGAATTAAAATAAATAGGAAACAACACACAACGTATCTTACTATAACCCCAAATACGAAAGCAATGACCCCCATGGAACAATGCATTTGTCTATTGTTGACAGTGATCATGGTGCTGTGGCACAAACCACTACTATCAACCTCTTGTTTGGCTCAAAAGTGATGGATAGAGAAACCGGTATTATTTTTAATGACCAGCAGGCAGATTTCAGTAGCCCAGGAACCATTAATGCATACGGTTACTCACCCACTAAAAATAATTTCATTGCACCCGGTAAAAGACCCTTGTCTTCGACCACACCGACAATCATTGAAGATGCACAAGGACAATTAAAAATGGTTGTCGGAAGCTCAGGTGGTTCTCATATTGTATCAGGCGCAATGAATGTAACATTTATAGAAATCTGGGAGAGATAAGAAGGTCAACTAACTTAATTTTACGATAATTGTAGGTAATTATCAATGCGCTTGATTTCAAAGAAGAATTATTTCAAGCGGTGGGAACACCTCGTCTTCATCACCAATTGATGCCAAATGAACTAGGCGCAGAAATTGGATTCGATCCTCTTATATTAGCAGATCTCGCTAACCGTGGCCACCAAGTAAGTTACAAAAAAAAAAAAAAAAAAAAAAAAAAAGAAAGAAAAAAAAAACGAAAAAGAGAGAGAGAGATGATTTACTCATGAATTGATATAGGTGGTTGATATGGATATCAAAACCACAGTTTTCTCGGCAGTACAGGCAGTTATACTGCATGCTAATGGAACATTGGATGCAGTCAGCGATCCAAGGAAATCAGGTCTTGGTGCCGCTTATTAGTAAAAATAAATAAATAAAATGCCCATGCATGTGATGTACTTTCATCAGATACATCAAATTAAGAATGCCATTGTGTCAGGGTATTCTCTTGTTGCTTATTGGGGTAATAATTACAGTCTTATATTCATCTTGAGGTGGATGAAGGCTGTACGCCCAATCTTTTCTGTCTTTTAGTTGGGTCTCTGTAGTACACGCTCATAGACATTACCGCCTTCTATCTTCCTCTTATTGCTGGTATTATTATAAAACCACTATGGTGAAATCATACAAAATTTCTACATTTCTGGTACTATGGTAATTTCCAAACCCGTTTCATGCACACTTTATTGCTTATGTAAGCTTTAGAAAAAAAGTCCTTCTTGCTTACAACAGCTTTGCAAAATCATTTCATGTAGGTATGCTCTCTATTTCTTCAGCATAACTGACAGCGTTATAGTCCAACTCGTTCATAAGGCCTTTTGACAAGAGCCTCATTTTGATCTTCCAAGGTGACATGACCAAACGTTTACTTGAAGCCATCGTTAATGTTTCCCTCATCATTTAGCTCGGAAAGAAGTGCCTGAATCAGCAGTCCAATGTACTTAATGTCTTATTCTGTCAATCCGCTTAATGTCTTGAACAAAAAAGTTGTTTGTGAAAAAAAGAAAAAAATAGCATATACTGTGCAATCAAAAAATATGAAAACACAAGCCCAGGAGCTGACGTTATGTTACACAAACGGTAAAAAGATATTTCTTGCATGAACAAGAATAAAATAATTTTAATTGGTTAAACAAAATAATTTATATATATTTTTCATTTTCATTAATATTTAAAAACCAAGCCAGCTTTCGCCACTACGTGCCTGGAAAAAAATGGTGACCACCCTTCCGCAAGATGGAAATCCATATCCAATAGGACGACCGATACTTGAACTCAATGGTTATACCGCGTACTCCGGAAAGATCAGCGAGAGCAACCCCAAAGAAATCGCATATCAGAAGACATTTTTTTGTTAAGAGAAAAAAAAAAAAAGGAACTCGTCGAGTGGAAAAAATGGGTCCCTTTTATACCTTTTTTTTTTGAATGGGTCGAATCTGTCAGTTACACATAAAAATTTTGGGACTTTCAAAAAAACAAGTGACTGCAATTTTTAAGAACGTTCTGGCACCATCTTGACATTATTGTTTGCAGTGAACTTAGCTGCACCTAAACAGCATCACTGTAATTCTTTGATAATACGTGTGAGTAAAGAGAAGTAGACAGTAGAATGAAGATACAAAGTAGAGAATGTATCTTTTTTTTTTTAAAACTCGGATTCTCAATAAGGCAAGTGGCGCGTGCATAGTCTACAGCTTGAAGCGCCTTCTATATTGGGTTCTTTCATTCTACCTCCTGGGAGTTACCAGAAAAAATGGTAAAATTATATAAAAGTTTATCTTATTTAATCCAAATAAAAAAAGTGTCCTATTTTCAAATCATCATGTTAATAATTCCTGGTACAAATGCCTTGAAAAGTTTTAACGACCAAAGGGGGAAACGTACCATCAACTCGGGGTTTGTTTTTTTCACTTAGATAAAAAACTTGACGATTGCATTATTTGGAATAAGCTTCATTGACACTAAACTAGCCTATTATAAAAATAAAAGGCTCTTCATACTGCACTCACGAAATGGGCTACAATGTGTTTTTTAATTTATACGACGTTAATAATGAAACCTCTTAATACACAAATGTTATTTACCAATCATAAGTAATTGTTGTAACTATAACCATAAAACCAATTAACCTTTGAGAAGAACTACTACTGGAAAAAGTTAAATTATAATTTTTGTATTAAAGAATAACCGAAGCAATATTTTCAAATAGTTACAACGATTAGGGGTTGATAAACATATTATTTACTTGGGCTTATTTCTCTTTGTGATCGACAACAACTCTCCTTGCAGATCATAACACATCACACATTGACGTTTTACTATAAAAAGAGTCGATGTTCATCTATTTTATTTTACAACAAAATATTCTCTTCATAAAAACTTCAAGGATGCATAATTTCCCAATCTTTCTTATCCTCGTCATTGTATTGACTCTTTTTGGTACTGACGCCCGTGTTACTTTTGATTCTCAAAAGAGAAGCCCTCAGCCATATGACGCTCAAGGTCTTGTTAATGGACTTCTTGGTGGTGGTAAATCTTCTGGTAAACCTTATAGCCCTCTTTCAGATCCTTCCGAATTAAACGGTGATACTACTAAAGGTGACAGCTAGAAAGAGCGTAATTAAGATAAACTACTCAAGACTTTAGAAAATGATAGTGTAGCAAAATATTAGTTGGTGTATAATGAAGCACTTTTTAAAGATGTCTACCTTTACATAATTGATTAATAAAACGAGTCTGTCCTTGTTTACCACTTTATTCACAAACATATCGCCTTTTTTTTTAAAAAAAAAAACCGCCCATCTTTTCACAAAAAGTATTTGTATGTATATTCTGTAACATTCACCAAACTCTGTCACATATAAAATATATGTATATTGTTATATCAAGAGACCTATATATCGACTTTGTTTTTATTTTCCAAAAAAAAAACCAAAGAGTGATTGCCCATTATTAATATGTATCTGTTACAATTTGGAATACAAGATGCATACACAATAACTGTCAAAATTGTTACTGATACTTCAGGTATTTAATTAATCCACAAAAAAAATCATAGAATAGACAAAGTTGTAATCTTCTCTCAAATGTAAGCATTTACGCTCTACTAATTATAGTACATTTTTGAGTTGATTTTCTCAAATTTGGTATTAGAATTTTCATCTGAATTTGAAGCGTTGAAATTATGGCTCTCTATTCATACCTGTGGTAGGACAGAGTTTTCAAAAAAGTTAACCTCAGTTTTTGATAAGACGGGCAAAAAAAATGTTAATGGGCACAAAAATATGTTAAAACTTGTCATGTCTCATACTATCAATGTCGTCGGTGATGGTTAAAAAAAAATTATAATAAAATACTACACCATGTTTTGGTGTAGATCTTTACAGAATGTATTTAATTCGCTTATTCATCGCATAATTAAGTTAAATAAAAGCTCAAAGGAACACTTATTCTTTAGTGTATAACTGTACAATTATTTTCAATTTACTTAAAATCGACATATTATAAAAAACTTTGTTTGATTAATTTGACTCTTCCTACTGTCTTCATTCCAGTGTTCTTTTTTCCAGCTTTGACTTTAGATGATGATACGTAATGGAAAGTGTTCTAGCATCCTTGTACTTGTTGTAGTTCCCGTTGGCACGTCCTTAAAATTAAGTTCATTGCTTCTTTATTTGCAAGCATCGCCTTCGACATTTTATCACTTTCGGGTTTATGTTTTTGAGGTATAAAATGGACAAAGTCTGAAAACCAAGTAAAAACCGCCTTTTGGGGAAAACCAAACTGCCTTTTGGGTATTGGAGAAATCAAAACCACGTTGGAACGACTGTATGAACAAAAAATGTCTAGACGTCCGTATTTTTTTCAAACGTATTTTTTTTATACCACATACAGGAATTCCGGCCAAGACCAGCAGGCCAGTATGATTGCACCTATTCACAGTCCAATCCCAGCTATTCACGGTTCGTGAGTTCCAAAACTCAAGAACCCTGCCTAGGAGGTCGCCCTCCTATAGCAAAGACTAGCCGCAGCCGCAATATCACAATATATCTTTTTCAAAGAAACAAGAGTCACTACTAAACTAACCTTTTTATATAATCGGTTACTTTCAGACGATGAAAGAAGTATGTTAAGGGAAAAGAAAAGGAGAAGAATAAAGTGTGCGAACCAGCTTTATTTATATGTAGATAAATAAGCATATGTCAGGATAATTTCATTTGTCTATTTTATCATCCATAATGTTTGAGCCTTTACTTAAAATAGAGTTCTAGACATTTCCTATGAACAGTTCTATAGCAAAATGGGACAATTAACAAGCGTCAATTTCATACTCCTACTGACTTTCCTTCTGGTACTTTTCATAGATAACAAAGGGACCATTGTCGAATCGAAAAACAGGGGATTTATCACCTGTTTGATGATGTCTTTATGTTAATACAATCACTGTCCCGTTAAAGTTTCGATGACATGATGATTGGGGGTGGGGGAAGGCAAAAGCGGGACCCATAAAGCTTACAATAAAAAAAAAGACCCACATTTTTTTTTTTCGTGCCCTTTTTTTTTTTTTTTTTTTTGAAAGAAACCAACAGCCATTTTATAAATTATGGATGTGTTGCCTAGTCAAAGACAACCTCCTTCTTCAACAAAATCATCGCTAGGTGCAGGAGTTAATCGAGATCAACAAGTAGAGAAATTATTAAAAGAAGTAAAACAACTAAAGCAAAAGGTAGATGTACTTGACAAAGAGAATATTGCGTTGAAAAAGAGTATATACGACCTGTCTGCAAGATATGCAGCTTCTATTTCTCAAGGTGGTCTTTCTTATAGACCAGGTCCGTTTGTCATTGACAATGAAGTTGCGACAACAGGAAAAGCACAAGAGATGATTACAAAAGCGGTACAAGAAGCTAATGGCGATATGGAACCTTTTCAATCAGGTATAAAATAAAGATCTCAACAGTGGTCATCGTAGAATATTAAAATGTCTTTTGTAGTCTATCCTCATGATTCTCGTGATGGTAAACCATTTCAAATGAGATACGAGCTCAAGGTAGACGAAGATAAAATTACCCGATACACTCGATAAGAGTATTAATATGTACTCGTAGGGTCATACTGGTGCCGTATATACTGTTGAATTCTCACCCAATGGCGCGCTTTTAGCCTCAGGATCATTTGACAAAACCGTTCGAATTTGGGATACTGCTTCTGCACAAAAAGAGGTAAACCATTTTTTTTTTTTTTTTGCATAATTTATTTAAAATTCTGTAGACGCTTTGTTTAAAAGCACATACACTCAACTTGTCAGATTTAGCTTGGACACCTGATTCATCTATGCTACTTTCAGGTGGTTATGATGAGACTTGTAAAACATGGGATGTAGATTCTGGAAAATTATGTAGTAGTTACGACACCGAAGGTCTTGTTCAGTGTGTTGCATGGGATTTCGTAGGTCAGTTACAAGCTTGGAAGAAATAAATGTGTCTGTATTAACAAGTCTTCTTTTTTTTATTAGATTCCTGTATTTTTTATTATGGTACTTCTCGTAAAGTACTTGCTATGGTAGATATTAGAGCAGAAGGAAACGCTTCGGTCATTAGAAACGATGCAATGATTAACACTTTATATGCTTCGAGAGATGGTATACATGTTATCACAGGTGATGCTCAGGGTTTTGTGAAAGTATGGGACGTCAGGTCAAGTAAGTCGTTATACAAGATCGGGAAATTATATCTATAAAATAAATGCTTACCACGTTCTGATCATTATAGAGCAGTGTATATCCTCGAGATTGAACGATCCTAGTAAAATGCCTATAACACATATATCCGTTGGAAGAAGGAGCACAGATGCGTCAAGAAGAGCTAGTAAGCCATTTGTTTTAATTTTGATAGAGTGTTCGTTATTAAAAAAAAGGTGATTTATAGTTGATGATTACGATGAACCTAGATATATGGCCCTCAACAGCTACGACAATTGTAAGTGCGAATAATTGCATAATAATTACTCTGCTAATAACATTATATAATAGTACTACGTGTATATGATCGTGGCATGGATCCTCCAAAGTCCGATCTTCGTTTGGTTCACTCATTGAAAGGATTTAAAAACAAAAACTGGCCCATCAAGTCATCTTTTTATTGTGGTAGTGGATGTAAGTGTTATACATGAAGATATACGACATGTTATCCTAACCCTGGTCATAAAAGACAATTCGTCTATCCTTAGTAAACCTTCAGCAACCAACGATGTTTACGGAGATTCGGATCTTACACCCAATCCAGGGGATTATTTGTTTGATTCACAAGAGCCTAAAGAGGAAAAGAGTGTGTTATTAGCTACAGGCAGTGCTGATCCTTACGCATACTTATATAATGTCGGTGAAGATAGTGCAGAACTTATGCAACGTTTAGAAGGTCATACGGATAGAGTTTATGCTGTTAACTTTCATCCTACTGAACCTATTTTGGCAAGTTGCTCTGCTGATTTCACTGTCAAGGTTTGGGGTCCAAGCTTACATAGAGGAAAAAAGAAGACTCTGAATTAATTTTGTTAAATAAAAACATTTTGTACATAGATTTTCATTTTCTTTCTCTTTTCTTTAAAAATATGTCTCGACAAAGTGCTACTAATTATTTTGCGAGCTCTATCCACTCATCTAATTCAGATATAAAAGATTCCGGAAAAGCTCTTAATCCGTCTATATCTTCTCGCAAGGCGATTAATATCCCTTCAGCGATTGCATCTCAAACTAATCCATACAACTTTCCATCAAGCCAACAATCAATAAACACCCATGGCATGGTAAGACCAAGCACGAGCTACTCAAAGAGGCCTACTACATCAGCCACATTGAGAAGAGCACCACCTCCAAAACGCATCATGGCTATCACAGAAGGCCGTGGTGTAGCCATTGAAGTTGGGCTTTGTATATTTGATGTTAATTGCTGTGAAGCTGTTATATCACAGCTAGCAGACTCACAAACGTTTACAAGGACTTTGCAAAAAATAAACCTGAATGAGCCCCAAAAAATCCTTGTGTCATCTTCTGTAGATGATACAGCTATTGTTGGAGGCGGCAGTGAATTATGTCAGTTGATTCGACAACAGTTTCCTCAGATTCCAATCATCACTTTGAAGCGCAGGTATTTTAATGATGAAGAGGGAAAACAATATATCACGGATTACGGATTACAAGAAGATACAGCCGGATTACTTTTTGGAGTATCCGCAAAGTGAGTAGCTATCATTGACTAATATTGAAATATTTACAGATTTTTCTTGCAGGTACTATTGCTTAGCGGCTGTATCTGGAACATTTAGGTGAGATAGAATAAGCCATTCAACAGTACAAAATTCTAATCACGCATACAGGCATATATTTGAAAACGAAGGCTACTCGTTTGCAAACCACACAGTCAAGTTTGTCTACCAAGGTGCTGACGGTAAATATAGACAGCAAACACACTGTATAATCAAATAGCATCTTATTATCATATATGTAGGTACAATGATGATCGGTATGTGGCAGACAAAGAATCGTTTACCATTTGAGAGTAACACCCTACATAGATTCAATTACAGCAAAAAATTTGGAGCTTGTCTCAAATACGACTAATAGTCGTACCCGAAACACTCTGTTGGGTATCTTAGATCATACTGTAACACCGATGGGAAAACGTTTACTCAGAATGAACATTTTACAGCCACCATGCTCTATTGATATTATAAGGGATAGACTAGATGCGATCGAAGAACTTTCGCATAGTGAAGAAAGTATATTTAATATACAGTCGTGTTTAAAGCAACTGACAGATTTGGATCATACAATATCTTACCTGGTCAAAATACCTAATCAACATAACGCTAAAAATTATGTTACATCGGTTCAACACGCAGAGATGAAGGTCAATCAAGTTATTGCATTAAAACAAGCAGTTAAATGTGTTCAAGATGTTGCTGATTGCCTACCTCAGAGCGTAAAGGATGATTGCGATCAGAACAACGGAGAGAATTATTTGTTACTTAGTACAATTTACAAGGTAAGGTATAATCGATGTGAAACTTCTTCAGCTAAAAATTCTACATGATGTAAGATTTTATCAAGCTCTGTTTTCGGTAAATCTCATCTCAAATATAATGTTGTTGTTTGAATAGACTTTCTTACCAACAAAGTTTAATTAAATAATTAGCTGAATTAGAGAAAGTTGCTGAGGAGTATATCAACGACGAAGTTGGAATTCAAAAGACTAGTCTTGGTATCAGAAACCAAAAGTGTTATGCTATAAAGGTAACTATAAAAAATTTGAAAATATTTCTGATTTCAACTATTTATATTTTAAGGCTGGTGTCAATGGACTTTTGGATGTTGGTATGTACTCAATTATCTTGTAAACAGCAAACAAACGTTTAAAATAACGCAACATAAAAAACTAGCTCGTCAAACTTACAAAGAGACAACGGAGGATATTTATGAACTTGTATCAAATTATGCTGAAGCAAACAATTTGGCAATGAAATTGCAATTTAATTCATCTTGTGGTTTTCATATTACAATGCATACTTCCCAACTCGCTAAATGTAACGGTCAACTTCCTGAAGAGTTTATAAATGTTATCACCAAGAGAAAAACCTTGCAGTTCACCACTCTCGAATTGGTAAGTCAGAATGAAGGAATTATGTCTCAATCAATTAATATTTTGTTCTAGTTGCAAAAGAATAGTCGTCTCAATGAATCATTAACAGAAGTATTTCTCATGTCTGATAGGTATAATATAAACGGATGATTTGGGAACACAGACTTTACTGATTTTTTTTTATGTAGGATTGTTACAAAGCTATTAGGGACATTTAGAGAAAACATTAACGTTCTTTATAAATCTTCTGAAGCCATTGCCTTATTAGACATGCTCTTATCTTTAGCAACATCAAACCTATCATCTGATTATAGTGAGTCGTGACATGCTTTATTGTAGGGCACTAACTCAAATACATCATATTATAGTAAGACCCCAATTCTCCGAAACAATAGCAATCAACGCCGGTCGACACCCCATCTTGGATCATATTTTGTCGTTCCCGTTAGTTCCAAATGACTCATTTGCGTCTTTATCGAGCAGCTTTCAGTTTATCACGGGTCCTAACATGAGTGGAAAATCCACTTACTTGCGTCAAATAGCCTTACTGACCATAATGGCTCATATGGGATCATTGTAAGTCTGATACATGAAATTATGACCTGTTCTTTTTTCTAATTAGGATTTGCTTCAATTTAAAAGTGTACCTGCTGAGTATGCATCATTTAGGTTGTGCGATCAGGTAAGCTACCAAGTTATTCAGTTGTTTTAAGCCTGATACCATATATTTTCAGTTACTCTCTCGATTGGCAAATGACAATACATTCTCAGACATCGGTACTTCGTCATTTATGTCTGAAATGAGAGAGACAGCATATTTATTACAGCACGTAACTGATACTAGCTTGGTAATAATTGACGAGCTTGGTCGTGGCACTTCCCCATCTGACGCATTGGGAATCACGGCTGCTGTTTGCGAAGATTTGATTAGGACAAGGGTACGTTGGTACATATCTTTAGATTATACTTACGTCTTTGAAATTTTTGATAGGCATTCTGCTTCTTTGCAACTCACTTACACGAGTTAACAAGAACTCTTATTGTATATCCAAATGTGGTAAATCTACAATTCAAGGTTCATGTAACCGTGAGTAAAAAAAATTATGCGTGTTTTTGAAATTGGTCCTAATGTTCTTAGCTGCTATATTCAGAAGCATAGCAACAATAACTGCACTGTGGACTACCAGTATAAAATTGAAGACGGAAATCTGTCATCTGAAAATCATTATGGTACAACTTCATACACTGCTTAAGTAATGGTTTTTATTAATTATTTTAACAGGGATACAGACAGCGCAAGTCTTGGGATTCCCAAAGGAGGTGTTATCATGTGCATACAAAATAGTAGACCAGGTAGATTTTTTTAATATAAAAGAATGACATATAGATAATCAATAGCTAATAAATTATTCTCAGCTAAAAGAAAACGGGGCAAGATATGAAAGATTACAAGCAGACCAATCGGAAGAGTTGTCAAAGGAACGTAGACTTCTTTGGGTAGGTAGTATTATTTTTTCAAAAAAAAGTTACATTAATTCTGATTGATATGTAGTTTGCTGATAAAGTATTGCAACTGGGACAAGCTAATATGAGTAGTGAACAACTACTTGGGCAATTATCAAAACTTCAAAATGATATGTGGAATGAAGAGGAAGACGACAACAGCTCTAGTTTAAATAGATAAAACACAAAATTTATAACACCACATGGCGATTTAAATAATGTATAGCAAAAATAAGACGTTAATACAGACAGACGTAAATTACATTGAAGAAACAAATAAAGTTCAAACACTCATTGCGGTGTGTAAATTATATGCAAAAAATCAGGTGGACATGAATTCTTTTTTTCTTAACTGCATCCACGCGGCATCAGTGATTCTTTCTTTTCACTTAATTAATTTTTTTTTATGCCAATATCTAATCAGTATCAATCGCTGAATTCCGCAGGTAAGCTGACGACAGTCAACTAAAAACAAAAAGGGGAGAATGGGAAAAGGGGATAAAAGGCTAATTGCAATTCCATCAATTTTCTTTTTTCTTATCACGCCTATTTACAATGGATAAAACAGATACCATTGCTCAAGAAAATGATGTCCATTTGGCAGAGAAGAAACTTATTCGAAAATTGGATACTAGATTGCTACCATTTTTAAGTCTTATGTACTTATTTTCATCCTTAGATAGATCAAGTCTAGGTATTATTAATTTATTGTGAACCGTTTTATCAAATGAAGGCTTAAAATGTATCTCCAGGCAATGCTGTTTTGGACAATTTTGAACAGGACGTCGGAATTACACCTGACCAATTTAATACTTGTGTCACAATTTTTTATGTAAGTCACTTTATTTTTATTTCGCATTAATAGCTAGTCATGCCTCGTAAAAAAGGTTGGTTTTTTAATTTTTCAGGTACCAAGCAACATTTTATTGAAGCGCTTTACGGCTAGAAGATGGTAAGTAATTTTTTACACTGTAATTTATATTTAATAAGTAAATGTATACTATAAAGGCTTCCTCTACTCATGATGTTATGGGGATCGATTGCTTGTCTACATGCAGGTGTGAAAAGCTACTCGCAGCTTATGACGCTAAGATTTTTTTTAGGCTTTTTTGAAGCAGGTTTTTTTCCTGGCGTAATCTATTTCTTAACATGTTTTTACAAAAAAAATGAAATGGCAACCCGCATCGCTTTATTCTGGGGATCTACAGTTGCCGCACATGCATATGGTGATATATAGCTAATCACATACATAAAATCCGTAAATTAACAATAGTATGATTCAGCTGGTATACTAGCATATGGCATTCTTCAATTAAGAGGATCAGGAGGATTAGCCGGATGGCAGTGGTTATTTCTTATTGAGGGTATACCCACAGTTGTTGTGGCAATTATTGCATTGTAAGTTTTATCACATAAACTAACATCCATCAATAAACACTAAAATACCATATAGTTTCTACCTTCCTGAATCCCCTTCAACATGGACTATGTTCACACTAGAAGAGAGAATACTGGCTGTCAAAAGATTAGAAGAAGACGGAGAAACAAATCATACTCACGTTACCTTGGGCGATTTGGATGCATCCAACAAGAAGCAAGCGATAAAAGCGCTCACAGATTGGAAAGTGTGGATATACATGGTTATGTTTTTTTGTGGAAGCGTCCCAAATACGAGTATATCAAAGCAAGTTTATAATTTTATACCGTTTATTGTTGTTATTAATCAGAACTAAAATAGCTTTTTACCATCAATTGTAAAAGGAATGGGCTATGATGATAAACTTTCAGCTAATCTAATGTCTGGTAACATAGTTAACATTTTCATCAAGTTATACGGCTATTTTAATATTACATCACTATATTAGCACCCCCGTATGTTGGCGCCGTATTTGTGGTATATGATATATAGTTATTTATTATCACTCGTGAAATTCTAACGTTGAAAGATAGATGATTACTGCTGCATATTCCTCAGATATTCGAAAAGATAGAGCCTTTCACGCAATTTTAGGTGCTTCTATTTGCATGATTGGATACATTATCTTGAATATATGCGTACAAAGGCCAGCGTTGTATACGGGTGTTTGCATTGCTGTATCTGGTATCTTTGTTATTAACCCTATTGTTAATGCTTGGTTGACTAGCAATATTGCCCCCGATATGAAAAAAAGCGTTGCGACAGCTATGGCTGTATCCGCAAATAATTCCGCTGGGCTAATAGGATCAAATATATATAGACACTCAGATGCACCTAGATATTGTAAGTCATGATGTAAGTTTATTTCTGATATGTATCCCATAAATCTAAGTGTCATAATAGTACGTGGACATAGGATTAACTTGATGTTTATATCCCTTTTCATCATTTTGACACTCATTCAGAGATTTTTACTTCGGCGTGAAAACAATATAAAAAGGCAAGAAAAGTCTAAGCTAACACCGGAAGAGCTACAAGAACTCACGGAAAGTGATAACAAAATAGGCGACGAATCCTTTGATTTTGTTTATAGACTTTGATATTAGCCGTTTTTTTTTTACAGCGATGTGGAATAAATGTGTAAA
This sequence comes from Mucor mucedo, assembly GCF_025094135.1. Taxonomy (NCBI): domain Eukaryota; kingdom Fungi; phylum Mucoromycota; class Mucoromycetes; order Mucorales; family Mucoraceae; genus Mucor; species Mucor mucedo. Next base: position 248,410 of record NW_026252325.1, on the reverse strand, counting down.
ATACCACAGTCTCTGATTACTTTGCTTCTACAATGGAACAATTATAAAGATAATATTGAATGTTTATTAATGCGAATATACAGCTTTTGTTTTAATAGAATATGTGGCTTTAACTACATCTATTTTCTGGTAGCAGTAACAGTAGCAATGTTATCCGTAACGGTGACTGTCCCAAACTTTGAAGAATGACCGTTTTCATCTGTGATTTCAGTTACAGTGGATACAAGGGTTTTCGACGTGGACACTTTGACCACTTCAACAACCACGTGTGTGACATTAATAGGCCAGCAAATAGAGCGTGATGAACACTCTCCGTTAGAAACAGATTTGAAGTCTTTGATATCCGCACCATGTCCTTCGTAGTTTTGAAGCGTAATAAGTTGACCTCCAAAGTAGCCGGTGGAGCCATCAATAATATTGGCTAATTATAATTTTTTATCAACATAATGTCTCGTATTTCTGTTGGTTTATTACCTTGAGGTGCTAAAATTGTACCGGCTATTTTTACATCAGGTGCTCTCACCAAAGTAAAAGTAGAAGAGGGATTACTATCATACGCACCTGATGCATCGACAGGGTAAAAGTTAAAAATAGCCTGACAAGGCGAAATATTTTTGTTCACGTCTAATGTGGTTATAGTGAAAGTGTGGTTGACATAAACAGGAACCTAATAAATACGTCAGCCGCTACTCTGTTACTTTTCAATGTTATCATATTACATTAAAAACGATCATTTCTGTCGGAAGAATGTTTTGGAATGGGGTGTTCAATGCTGAATGTCTACTTTTTAAAATAGCTGTTGTGATCTCTGTGTTTGGGTCAAATGGTTTGCATATGTCATCTGAGCAGGCTGGAAGTTTGAGAATACGATATCCATGAAACGATCGCACATCTGATTTCGATACCAGACCTTTGTTTCTGTTTATAAAAGTATCTGATTCGAAAGATGCCAATTTACGAGATGTCTTTTTGATTGATGATGGGGCAAAAGACCATAAGCTTGAAGACAAATCGTCGGGCTTGGTTACAGAGCGGTCTATAGAATTCATTCCGCATTCGTTTTTCTGATTAGCTGTGTTGATGCTTCCTTCCTCATTAAATATTTCGCCATATACATCTCCATTTACATGGGCTGCTTTAGCCATTAAGCCCAACCTTGAGATACCATTGTAGTCTTCACAATTACTCTTTGAATTCGTATTGTAGTCGTATCCCGTTGAGTTAATATTAAGAGCTGCGATAGGACCGTAGACTGACGCTTTAGATATTTCTTCCGTTTCTTCCGTTTCTTCCGTTTCTTCTGTTTCTTTTGTGGCCGAAAAGGTACCGAAAATACCATTAAAGTGTTGCAACTATAAGATTTTTTTTTAAGTACCAAGGGCTTGGGTTTTAAGACTTAAAGTTTATTTACCAAGTCGACTTGTAAACGACTTAAATCTTCTACACACTGTGGTGATCTGAGTCCGTTAATATTTCCATCGGCCCCATAAACAAGGCCAATGTTGACTAGAGCGATTGCTGCAATGGATCTAACTGATAGACTTTTCATGTATAAAATAACTAGGATAAAGAAAATACATATTATTATCAGTCATTTCAAGACCCTGTAATATATATCGTGATAATTCTTTTTTTTTTATTTTAAAAAGAACATTCTCCTCACATCATCAAGAATGTCCTGGGTACATATAACATAATGAAGCTGTGCATTATTAAATACTCTAGCGTTTATTTTTATAAAAAAAAAATTGCTATTTTTATATAGATCACTGTTTGTGTGGTTCAGTTAATTCAACAAATACCATTCGTGGAATACCGTTAGAATCCAAATCATTGTTGTCAGTAGATGAATTGCCCACGCATGTAATGGCTGCAGTAATTTGTCCATTTCGAGTAATCGTTCTTGCTGCAGCTTCTGCCGACTTTCTACGTTCCAAGCGACGCGCGATTTCTTCGGGATCGATGGAAGTATTATTAAGGGTCTTTTCAAAAAATAAGTCCGGGTTAGTACAAGCCCCCAAAGCACGGCGCATTTTTTTGTTAATCAGATTTAATCCAATTTGGAAAGAAGCATTCATCCATCCAAATCCTTCTCTAGGAACATATTTGAAATCCACACCCACATTGCCATATTCCACTTGCACTTTATGAGTCATGCCGACAATATCAAATTTCTCAGGCACCACACCATTAAAATCTACAAACGACTTTGTAATCCTGGTTTGAAAGCGTTAATGTTATGACAACTATTTGTTTGTTGGGAAAACTTACGTATATAACCAGCGATAAGAAACTCTTTCGGCAATCTCATGCTTTCCGTAATTTTCAAACCCTTGCCATGCCATAATCTGGTGAGGTGCCCAACCAAAGGGGAAGTCCCACTGACGATTAGGTCGATCCAATGAAGTTATACCTCTCGACTTTTCAGTTCCTGATACAAGACCACCAAGAACTTCAAACTTGTATAGTGAATGTTCCACCATATCTTCTGCTTGTTTATCACTGGCACATTTTGCCCACATGGCCCAAAACGTGGTTACTGATTCATAATCTGTTTGTTTTTCTAATACCGTATCATAATCAAAATAAAGATGCTTTTCTTCGTTCCAAAGATATTTATCGATTTTTTCCTTTCGGACCTTAGCTCTATCTCTCCATACATCTGCAGTGTGACGTACCAAATTATCATCTTCTGTAAAGGATAACTCACCGTCATAAAGGTTTTCAATTATATCCGCAATATCTGTTTCATACTTGTAGAGCAGGGAGTTTAAATCAATGGTAGCAAGATTGGCACACACTTTTTCATATCTGTAAGTGGTGTCGTGTCCTGATTCACGTACTGCACGATCGTGTAAGAAATATTCATCCAGTTTAGGCTCCTTGATGGTTCCGTCATTATAAAGTTGCATGTACTCGTTAACACTTAACTCTGCTTTCAGGGCAAAAGGTTCAATCACATGATCGAAATGGGATGCTTCAGTCTCAGGAGGAATGCCTAGACCTTCGGGTCTAAATCGGGAAAGACCGGTTTTTTTATCGTAACGAGGTTCTGACATCCAGACATTGTTGTATTCTTTAATAGCTGTTTGGATCACGTTAGCTAACCAAGACAGTTGTTGCAACTTGAGAGCAGTAGTTGAATGGTCCAGTTTTTTGAATACTCTGATTGCCATATCTGTCAGGAAAGGGGGCTGCGAACGGGAGAGATAATAGGATCTGTTTGCATTCAAGATTTTCCCGTAGTGCTTGATTTGATAAACAAAGTTATCAACCATACCTTGAGCAAGTTTTGTACGACCGTCAATCAATAATCCCAGCGTTTCAAAGTAGGAATCCCAACCATACATTTCATTAAATCTGCCTCCAGGTACAACAAATGGAACACCACGCCATATATACTTTTGTGTAATTTCATCAAATTGTTTTTCCATTGCCAGCGCGAGAATACCAGGCCTATCATTAATACTTTTAACATACTCTGGTGTAATATCTTTGGGTAATCTCTCCACTTCCAAGTTTAAATGTGGTCTTGTTCTAGCAGCTTCCTTGTAGTATTCAAACATGGCATCTTCATTGTAAGGAATATAGATACGGGGGTTATGATTGGCCGATCGATTTTTGGGATCAGCACAAATGATCTCAAGGCCTTCGGCATCGATACGACGAGTTAATCCAGACCAGAAATTATGCTTGATCATACGAGACAACCTGTCCACTGGATTTTCGTTCAACCGTGCTTCATCCAAAACAATATGTTTACGTCCAAGGTCATCTGCCAATGCTAATTCTTGAAGGAGGTTTGATAGCATATAGGTACCTCGTATTTCAATTTTACGATATCCGCCTGAATCTGCCGTACCCACAGAAAACGATTTAGGGCCTAAATCATTGACGGTGATTTGAAAATCACCATCTGTATCTTCTTGTTCAACCAGAATTCGTTGAGTTTCTTTGACATCAATTAGGTATTTTTGCGCCTTGTTCTTATCGTCTAAAAAACAGTGATAAGTATTATTACATAAAACCAGTTTTTTTGGGGGGAAGTGTTACCATGAGAAGCTCTTCTTTTGTGAGGTCTGTCTTCATATTTATCTTTTCTTGCCTGTAATTAAAAGACATAATGTTAGGACTACAAGAAACTGGAATGAGTAAATTGACATACATAGAAATTTTTCAATCGACTGGTGGAACCACCTGCGTTACTACCAGTTGTGTAATATGTTTTTGCGGGGGCGTGAACATCAACGTCTTGATAAGATCCGACATGAATTGTCGATTCCATATATGAATGTTAGATTTTTTTGTCTTGTTTGAAAAGCGGTAAGCCGGAAGAAAAGAAATCCAAACCAATTCAGACATTTATAGAAAAAAAGATAAAACGGGGACAAAAAAGCTGCACGGAGCAAAATTAAATTTACCAGTTTGGATAGCAGGAGTTGGTAATACTACCCTTTCTGAATTTAAAAAAACATCACAAAATATGGGATTTATGAGCATTGTAGCAATGACTTAACAAACTTTACTTTTCTTAAGACTAGGATCGAATTAAGCATTTTCTGATCAACGAAAAGGCCGAGTTTTAAGCTAAATCAACAAATGTCATTGATAGTTTCAAATAATGGCCAGGAGACGTAAAGTGACCTTAGAACTAATCATTCAGAAAGCAGGTTGTCTAAATATGTATTTCGAAGAACATATTTGTACTACATGGTACGCCATCATTACCAGCGGATGTGCTAATTTTTTATACAGGCTCCACACAACAACAAACAAAGCGGGATTATAGTGCATTCTATTTTTAAAGTTTCAAACATTAATGCTGTGTACTTACATCATCTTGCTCAGTCAAAATATCCAGTTTATCCAAAGCGTAACTTCATCAATACTACCGTTGATGCTGTAGTATGTGTGGTACTTTAATAGGCTTTGCTGTAACACGTTACCTCTGAAGATCCTTTTTTTTTCGGGAGCTAACTATAGTGGCCACAAAATAAATTTATTAGGTTTAGAAGCGTCACGAGCACCTTTACAGCTGTTCTCGAACATGTCGTTTGGGTATGAAAAATGAGCTAAGCGTCAAAGGGCGGGTTTTTAAATAAATTAAAGGCATGAATTTGCCGGATTTTATTTTTCCAAAGGGCGCTTTTCACAAGTTTTTTTTTTTTTTTTTTTTTTTTTTTTTTTTTTGTCTATTAACGATATACCTCCTAAATATATGCACTGCTTCAAATTTATTGAGCTTGATCCCACGGAAGTAGAAAAAGAAAACCAAGCGGATTTGTACGAAACTACTGGCTTGGAATGACACGAATGCCAACCAGGTATAGATGAAAAGAAGCCTGTAAAAAAACCTGCACCAGTCTAAAGAGGCTCATGGATTTAGACAGTTGCATAACTTTTTGTAAAACTACACGGAAAACAGCCGTGGCTGTTTAGCAGGAGTCAGAAACTGCAATCTAGGAAGTAAAAAGTGTGTCTAATTCAACAACCAAGATTGCGGCTACTAAAAATATTGGACGTCCATATCGCTCTTATACTTCAGTTCAGATACAAAAGTTGCATGGCTCTTCGCTTTCTCGATATACAATCTATCAGTATTTGAAAGAGAAAGAGAGACGACAATGGGGCACTTGACGTAACAGAGGTAAATGAGAAAATTGGCACGCGAAGCGAACATTTTTCCTGCAATTTATTAGTGATGTTATGGACTTACTTGATGAACATGGAATGAAAGGTCGCCATGTCATACTGGATAATGCCTCTATTTGTAAAGTTTCCGATGTTCAAGATCTACCTGAGAGTTGTGGATATAAGGTTTCTTACTTGTCTCCGTATTTGCCGTTTCTTAATCTAATTGAATTATTTTGGTTAAAAGTCAAAACTGGAGTTACTGACAATCTGACTGCTAGAATCATTGAAGCTGCAAGCCAAGATTGTCAGGGATAGATCAGGCGTTATGTTTCATTGTTAGATAGATATTTGGCCCTTGAGCCAGTGCCTTAGTAGTATTAATAGATTGCAATATGAATAAAGCTTATCCCTCATAAAGAATTTCTTTAGCTTTAGACTTTTTTACAAAAAAAAAAAAAAGATTTATATGAAAGAACTACATATGTAGGATACAATTATTGATAATACTTAAAATGGAATATTACTTTGAACAAATCGAGTATTTACAAACAATTAAGTCAACTGTAACATGATGATAATGAATTCAGAATGATACTGATTTCCTTAGTATAACGATAATGATTTTGACATAGACTATTCATGAACTTGATTTAAAAAACATATACAACCATACTGAAATCAGCGCTAAATTGCTCAAAACAAACAAGCAAATTTTTTACGACGAGGTATTTGATAGCAGCTTAATTATTAACAAAGAATACTTGGAAGCCAGTAAAAAAATAATAGAAATGAGTCAAGATTTTATTGAAGAAGGTGGCCTTAGAGAAGGCTCAACACTAGGTCGCAAGACAGTCAACCGTGATCACGAGCTCGGTTTGAAGCAACTTATGAATGGCTATTTTGTTGAGGACCCCGTTTTAGGATATACCTCGAACTTTTTCTTTGTATCGTTTAAGATATCGAAAAGAAGAACCCCTATTGCCAACAAAGGAAGAACCAGACTGGTAATACTGGCTTTACAGTGCCCCAAAAAGCGGCTGCGGCTATACATCAAATGGCATACGGCCCACGGGCTGATTGTGTAGAGGATTTTCAGGTATGATTGGATCCTTGAAGTGTATGCACTAGACCTGGAAAAAACTGTCCTACTGCTTGGCATGGACAATTTAAAGACAAAGAATCAGAGCCTACTTTGACACTTGAAGATGTGGCCTCATACAAAGTGTAATCCATACAGATGTATGATACTCAAACTTTTGTTTTACTTCAAATAAATAAAAAAGAAAGCATCTTATCGCATATAATGGCATTTTTTAATGAAAAAATTAAAGAATAATACGGAGCTCCGTTAATCTCGCGGGTTTTCAGAGCACCTCGCAAAGATGCTCTTTATCGAATTCTCCGCCAAATTATGCCCATGTTGTAGCTTTTATTAATGCTGTTGGCTGAAAGAAGGAGCGATGGTAATATTTTCTTCCTCTCGAGTTACCAACACAGAAGCTTTTCTCTTTCTTTGGTTCAACAGGTCAAGGTTCATCCTCATCATCTCACGGCCTTTCCACGCGAGCTCCAACAACGAAAGAAAATCCGCACTAAAACTTCTAATCGTGCCAGGGAAGGGGAACTTCTCTGTCCTTGTTACTCGAGTAACGTACTTTCCTTTCGGAACGTCCATTACAACAAGTTCCAAATTTAGTCCTAATTTTTATGAATAAGAATGATGAATTTTTGTTAGTCTAATTAGTCATTGCTCTGGATTAGGCAAAAAAAAAAAATTACCCATCATCAAGTAACCAACTGTTACCAAGGCATTGATCTTGTTTATATTGGTTCGTACTTGTACAGCAACCATATCTTTTGCTGTGGTTCTGAAAGAATAATCTTCTTTATATCGAATTCGAATTCCAGAAACTCCTGCGATTGGGAAATGTCTAGATCTCAGTATTTTTTTCAAACGTATTTTTTTAAAACCACTTACAGGAATTCTGGCCAGAAAACCAGCAGACCAGTATGATTACAACTATTTAAAGTGTAATCCCAGCCATTCACAGTTCATGAGTTCCAAAAAAAACTCAAGAACTCTCTGCCCTAGAAGGTAGCCCTCCTATAGCAAAGACTAGCCGCAGCCGTAATATCGTAATACATCTTTTTCAATTTAATGTCTTTTCAAAGAAACAAGAGTCATTACTAACTAACCTTTTTACATTATTGGTTACTTTCATAAGATAGAAGAAATATGCTGAGAGAAAAGAAAAGGAGAAGAATAAAGTGTGTGAACCAGCTTTATTTATAGGCTGATAAACAAGCTTATGTCAAGATGATTTCATTTGTCTATTTTATCATCCATAATGTTTGAGCCTTTACTTAAAATAGAAACACTTGCAAAAACCTTCCAAGCAAGTCAGAGCTTGTTAATTGTCTATCTGCGTTCCAATAGTAGCTTGTAATGACAGTGAAGCAGATTTTATGGAAAACAGAAATCGATCATCCCATGAAGTTTAGATGATATGGCATGTCAATCGACGTGTATACCATCGCTTGATTCTAAAAAATACGTTTGAAAAAAATACGGAGTTCTAGAAATTGCCGAAAATGACGCATTTATTTAGTGAAAATTTAAGGGAACCGCTGCGGACGCTCTTACTAAGCTTATGTGTTCCCACTCAAATGTCGAAAAGTTTCACATTTCAAGATATTCTTCCATCAAGCTGTTGGAAAAAAATTCAACAGCATGCATTTTAAGATTTGCACATTATCTAGTTAGTCTATAACGGAGGATTTATTAAGGACGCACCCAACTGAGTTCGTCATGCCATACCTATGTGAAGAAAAACATTAAGTATGCAAAGCTTATCAGGGCCTTTAAATTCAACCCTGTTTTTTGATGTTCAATATTATTGAATACGGAAGATTTAAAATTATCATGGGGCTAAAACGTTTCATTGCATCTGTTTACGAGAAACCATATTTTATTTGTTGTTCCTAATACAATCCCAGTTGATTTCACTCCAACATCCAATGTGATACATACTCTCTGAGCCACGCTTTATTTTCCTTTTTATCCCTTTCTTTCTTATGTCTTTCTAAGCCGCGCATCGTGGATTAACTATGGAGAATATCGATCATCAGCAACATAGTGTATCATCGCAAAAACAACAACAATAACCGCAACAACTCAATCAACATCAGCAACAATAATTAGGTCAGCAAACTCAACAGCAGAAACAACAAAAAGAACGCCAAGATCAACAAAAAAGTACAAACAACCACTACGTAATTCAGGAAGGCGGAATTTATCTAGGTGGGCGACTCATCAACGGGTTCCAAGACAAATGGAAGGAGATCACATCTCATCCATGATCATTATCAGTGGTATCCCAAGGTTATCAAATTCAATTTGCAAAGAGAGCGATTCCATAAAAATCTCATCAAACGAGGATGTCGCCGAAAAATCAGCAAGCATTGGATACAGCAGGGAAGAAGTTTCTAACCGCAGGAATTTTGGAGGTGTCACCAACTCAAAACAAACAATTTCTCTCTAACCTATTTACGATTTAAGAACCGAACAAGCACACGGCCAATCCTGGACTGTCAGAAGTTAAATCAATTTACACAATGCAACCATTTCAAGATGGAGGGTGTTCATGCCCTGCAGGATATAAAGAACGATTACATCTGCAAATTGGATCTCGAAGATGCTTATGTAGTGGTTCCAGTCCACCCACAATCCAGACCATAATTGACATTCGAAAACATGAGCGTAGTGTACCAGTACAAATCCCTTGCATTTGAACTAAGCAGCGCACCGAGAGTCTTCTCAAAGTTGATGAAATATGCAATCAAACCGTTAAGAAAACAAGGCTTTCGTCTAGTTTATTATTTGGACGACATTCGTCTACTATCAAAATCAAAAATAGAAGTAGAGGATCTGTGCAAAGCAGTTACCAACCAACCATTTGGAATCATTGGGATTATAATAAATCGAGAAAAGTATACTGATCCGATAGCAATCACGGAAATGTCTAGAACTCCGTATTTTTTTCAAACGTATTTTTTAGAATCACGCGATGGTATACACGTCGATTGACATGCCATATCATCTAAACTTCATGGGATGATCGATTTCTGTTTTCCATAAAATCTGCTTCACTCTCATTACAAGCTACTATTGGAACGCAGATAGACAATTACCAAGCTCTGACTTGCTTGGAAGGTTTTTGCAAGTGTTTCTATTTTAAGTAAAGGCTCAAACATTATGGATGATAAAATAGACAAATGAAATCATCTTGACATAAGCTTGTTTATCAGCCTATTAATAAAGCTGGTTCACACACTTTATTCTTCTCCTTTTCTTTTCTCTCAGCATATTTCTTCTATCTTATGAAAGTAACCAATAATGTAAAAAGGTTAGTTAGTAATGAATCTTGTTTCTTTGAAAAGACACTAAATTGAAAAAGATGTATTACGATATTACGGCTGCGGCTAGTCTTTGCTATAGGAGGGCGACCTCCTATGCAGGATTCTTGAGTTTTTAAAACTCACGGACCGTGAATAGCTGTGATTGCACTGTAAATAGTTGTAATCATACTGGCCTGCTGGTCTTCTGGCTAGAATTTCTGTAAGTGGTATAAAAAAAAAATACGTTTGAAAAAAATACGGAGGTCTAGACATTTCCTCATTTTCCGGTCGGACTAAAAATGTAATGCCTTTTTTTAGCGAGTCCGCGGCGGTCAAAAAATAATTACATTGATTTTCCTCTTTAACTTTTGTAAACATGAATACGCATAACATAATCGCACAATTCCTTGAGGATGAAGAAAAGCAAAGAAAATTGAAATTAGATCGTAATAGAAAAATTTTATTGCACGCAATTAAAAAGAGAAAGACAGAACAGGTTGTCAAAGAGAAAAAGAGACATATTGACTGGGACAGAGAAGCGGAGCACGAAAGACTCTAAGCAATACTTTGCCGAGAATCCTACCTATCCAGACACTTATTTTCGTCGTCGTTTTAGAATGGATAAGGAGTTGTTTTTGAGAATACTTGGGGATTTGGAAAACAAGGATAACTATTTTAAGCAGAAGAATGATGCAACTGGGAGATCAAGCATTTCAGGTCTTCTTAAAATGGCTATATCTGTTCGTCAACTTGCTTACGGTGTTCCACCAGACATGTTGGATGATCAATATGGAATGGCCGAGTCCACCGGTAAAAACGCCTTGCGCCATTTTTGCAAGGCCATTATTCGATTGTACGGGGAGGAATACCTTCGATCACCTACGGATGAAGATGTGGAACGAATCCTGAAAGAAAATTCAGAGAGAGGTTTTCCTGGTATGCTAGGCTCTTTGGACTGCGTGCATTGGGAGTGGAAAAACTGTCCCACTGGCTGGCATGGGATGTGCAAGGACAAGGAAAAGGTCCCTACGATCATCCTTGAAGCTGTCGCTTCCAAGGATCGCTGGATTTGGCATGCCTTTTTTGGTCTTCCTGGGTCTTTGAATGACATCAACGTCCTTGACCGCTCTTACCTTTTCCAAGATGTAGCTAACAGTCAAGGACCTGGTACTAATTTCAGTATAAATGGCCATCAATACAATATGGGGTATTATCTCACTGATGGTATTTACCCTCAATATGCTGCGTTTGTCAAAGGGCATAGAAATTTATCAAACGAAAAAGGACCGGTTCGTATCAACAGCAACTATCATTAAGCAGCTCCCTGATCTGTCTGAAGAGACGAAAGAGATTCTCCAGAAATATGAGTTTGACAATAAAACTGCCTTGGAGTTTTATGAATTTGCTGAAGATGTTAAGGCCCACCCTATCAACGAGTTTGAGAGAGGCGAAAATGGGTGCCATCAATGTATCCAATACAATTACGAAAAAAGTGTTGTTTTTTGATGGTGCAGCTGCGAGATGAAGTCTTTGCTCAAGCACAATGTTATCATTGAAAATGAAGAAGAAGCGGAGGAGATGCACGAACTCTTGAGTGGATTAGAAACGAAACGTGTTCTCAACAGTGGACCTGGCATTCCTAAACTGGACCAGTATCGCGAGTATTTCCTCGAGTGGAATGACGAAAAGTTTGTTAAGATTTGTAGAATGAATAAGGACTCGTTCTTAAAGCACCTTCGCTTGATTGAAGGTCACGCAGTCTTCAACAATCACAGTTTCATTCCTCAAAGGGATGTTCACGTTCAACTTGCAGTAACCTTGAGACGATCAAGTCACGATGGAACTGGTAACAGCAAAGGCTCTGTCACTGATTACACCAGCCGCTGTTTCAAGGCAATTACCGACAACCTTAAACACTTGATGAGTTGGCCTAACAAGGAACAAAGAGAAAGAGCTCAAAGTTTGTTGTCTAGGATAAAAAATGGACAAAGGAGAGTGTCAAGTCCGCATGTGAACTTTTTTTTGAATATGAGGAGCTCGCCATTTATGACTATTCTGAAGCAGACTTACTTCACACCGTTTGGGATTTTGTGTACAAGCTGTATAAACAAAAAAGTATCAAGGCTAAACTGGGTGAAAGGGTTAGTAAGGCTGTCTCATCTGCAAAAAATGCTGGCCGATCCATTGAAGCAATTGAAAGAAGACCAAGAAAAATCATGGGATCAAAACTTGACATATTATTCAAGGCTGGTATATATGAACTTGGATCATGCGAGGTTGGAAAGCATGACGTCGAGGAAACTGATGATAAGTACATCAATGATGGTCTCTTGAAACTACCAAAGACCTTAAAAGATATGCTGTCTTTACAAGTACGAACCAACATAAACAATATCAATGCCTTGGTAACAGTTGGTTACTTGATGATGGGTAATTTTTTTTTTTTTGCCTAATCCAGAGCAATGACTAATTAGACTAACAAAAATTCATCATTCTTATTCATAAAAATTAGGGGCAACAAAAAGAAAGGCGCCTGAGGACAAGTTATCTGTCCCCAAAGGTATTACAGGTGGCCACTATCTTCAGTTTTTAAGCGATACCATGGATATCATGGATGAGTTTGCTGAAATGAAATGTTATTTCATTATTATGGATAATGCTCCAATCCACGTCTCTGGGGAAATTGACCCTGTAATTGTAAAAAGAGGTTATACTCCTGTATACCTCCTCACCAGAACTCAATCCCATCGAACAATCCTGGGCTATTATATAAGAAAAGGTCAAGCGCAATAAGCTGAGTGACGTAATATCCCTAACTATACGCATAACTGAAGCTGGTGAAAGTGTACCAGCTGAACACCTTATAGTATTTATTCAACATTCAGTTAATCAATTCGATAATTGTCTCAAAATAATTCCTATATAGCTCACACCTAACGAAAATAAATAATTTTTAAAAATATGATATCTATAAAAAGTGACCAATGCTTTCACAAAAGTGTCCAATTGAGGGCGGACGCACTGTATTGGATATTTTCGCCAAAAATGCGATGTGGTCAATTTTTAATAAATCTTTCTCAAAATTTTGCGGTGTATGATATCCTCAACAGAGTCCATGTCATAAAAGCTTTCTGGCGCACCACAATAATTCCTATCATTTGGCAACAATTGACTCCATATTGGTCCCACGGCAATCAAAATATTAACCCTATTCTTACAGTTGATATTCACGAATTCATCTCGAGGATCATATCGTTAATCGAGCGGCTTCTTAAACCACAAGTAGTGGAATAATCACACCTCATATCTTAAATTTTTATTACAGTATTAAATTCAAAAAAAAAAAAAAAAAAAAAAAAAAAAAAATTATAATATTTACGATTTATTTTCCCTCCAGACATGTCCCCCGTGTCTGAAAACCCACTGTATGCCAAAAGTAAGATACTTGATAGGATTATTATATTTTATTCCATTGTATTATACATAAAAAAATGCTTTAGTTTTTTTTTAGCCAAAGGGGGATTGGTTGGGAAATATGAAAGGCGTATGATTGAAGAAGAGAAGTAAATTACAAATAAAGGGAAGCAGCGAAAATAATGTCTCTGTGAATTCTGTTGATACCTTCTGAAAACTTGTTTTCTAATTCAGAATTACCAATACTCTTGGCAGCAGCACACATTTGTCTTAAAAGCTCTTCGAGACGTCTGAAGATACGAATAAGAGAACCTTCATAAACCTCGGTCATTTTACAGATTTGATAGAATTTGGCTCCTTGACACCAAGCAAACACAACATCCATCAATTCAGGCTTGAATTTATCCACATAGGTTTGCTCTTCCATGTTCATTTTACACTCATTAGATACCTTCACAATACGACGTGCAGTTTCCTGCATTAACCTAAGTGGCGCAGAAAGTTCTTCTTGAAGCTTGGCTTTTGTCTCGACCTTTTCGTCAAAGACAAAACAACTTAAAAGTGCTACTGCTTGATCCACTGATAAGTCATTAAACACACCTTGGAACATCATTTCTGTTAATAATAATTCATCACCAGTACTGATTTCACAAGCAACACGACCCTTCATTTCAACAACATCTGATGGAGTTGTGAAACCAAGTCTATATTACAAAAAAACAAATGCCCCCCGATTAGTAACTAATAACAATACGAAAACTTGTAATAACATTAGCATACCTTCGCATAACACGTTTTCTATTTTTAAGTTCTTCTAATTGTACAATCGATTGTGCATCGGTAATTCTTCTTTTAAGTGCTTTAATCTTGTTGGTGACTTCCATTTTACTGGTGTACTTATCGTATAAGGCAGGAAGGTCTTCGGATTGAGCTAAAGGATGGGAAAGTAATGTCTTTTCCAAAACAACAATTTTAGATACCAATTTTTGGAAAGCAGGATCCTTGATGCCCATATTCTTGATAGGGTCCAAGAGAGGGATATTATCAGGGAATCTCTTCTTAACTTCTAAAATAGATTTATAAATTGCCTTAAGGGAATCCTTGTTGCGAAGGTTCTTGGGAAGATTGAGACGGATATGGCTCATACATTCAATAGCTTTGAGTGCGACAGGGATGGTCATAAGTTGACCCTCGTTATCACGTGGCGCGGGTTTGATGCCAACAGTATGTCCGGTCGCATCTTTGGAAGCTGAACTATCGTTTGAGCAATATAAAAGGACGTCCATAATATATTCAGGTTCTGCATTAGGATCTTTTTTTCCTTTACCGCTGACTTTGCTGTACGAAACGACTACACCCCAACCGAAATCCATGTTGTCATATTTGATACGAGCTAAACGACCAGGTTGTAAGAATGGTAAAGCATAAGTTGGGTGGTTCATGACATCGCGAACATCTTGTGTATAGGTATCGATTTGTTTACGAATTTCATAGTATCCAGCGATTTCCTCTTCTCTTTCTACGACAATGCTGTCTCTTTCTTCTTCTAACTGGGACATTTCCTTTTCGTACTGAGGAATATTAGCATCGTTTTGGAAAGTGAAGAAACATTTTTCCAGCATGTATTCAGGACTGACACCTTCAACACGCAATAAATTTAAAATCATGTTGTAACTCAAATGGAAAGCAGAGTTCATACGATCAGATTCACCCTTCACCATATCCTTTGCAACTGCAGGCTCCATCTTTTCATCAATCATCATGATAACAACACCACGCTCATCAAGACCACGACGACCAGCACGACCGGACATTTGAATATATTCACCGGATGAGACCCAACGCATGGACTTACCATCGAACTTACGAACACTTGTAAAGACAACAGTTTTGGCAGGCATGTTCAAACCAATGGAGAAAGTCTCGGTTGCAAACAATACCTTCAACAGACCTTCTTGGAAAAGAACTTCGATGGTTTCTTTCATAATAGGTAAAAGACCACCGTGATGTACTCCGATACCACGGCGCAATAAAGGTAAAAGTTGTTGAATTTGAGAAAGTTGACGGTCGTCTTCACTTAAAGAAGAAATAGCGTTGGTGAATACTTGGGAAACCATATCACGTTCACTTTCTGTATAATAGATAATGAGTAACTTTACTTTTCCTCTCAATCTCTTTGTCGTCCTTACCATCGTTGAAATCTAACTTTGACATTTGAAGAGCGTTGGACTCACATTCTTTCTTTGAAAAACTGAACACAATAACGGGGTGATAGTTTTTCATCATGACCATTTTAATGATTCTGTAAATATCCGAAGGTCCGTCTTGTTTACCACCCTTATTAGTTTGACCCTTCTTTCCTTTTCCACGGGCTTGAATAGCACTAGGATCATCGCCCTTATTTTCTGTCAAAGCAGCAATCGATCTCTGGAAATTATCTTCTCTGAATCTACTCTTTTCATCGACAACTAAATGAATACCATCACCACCAGCAGGGAATAAATAATGTTGAAGAGGTGTAGGACGGAAATCGGTGTAAACAATATGACAAGGCTGTTGATGAATTTTACAGATCCATTCGGCAAATTCCATTGCATTGGGGATAGTGGCAGATAAGAAGACAAATCTGACAGCGTCAGGAAGTAAGATGATAGACTCTTCCCAAACAACACCACGCTCTGAATCTCTCATATAATGAATTTCATCGAAAACTACCCAAGCAACTTCACGCATAATTTCGGAACCACGATATAACATGGATCTTAAAATTTCTGTCGTCATTACAAGACACGATGCCTGAGGATTAATCGTTACATCACCAGTCATCAAACCTACATCACCGAATTCTTCTGTAAATTCACGATACTTTTGGTTAGACAAAGCCTGAAAATAAACGGATTAGTATTCCATATATCCCCATTATTCTGAGAGACTAATTACCTTGATAGGAGAAGTATAAATGACACGTTGCTTATTCTTTAAACATTGGGCAATAGCATATTCGGCAACAACAGTTTTACCGGCAGAAGTATGCGCAGAAACAAGAACGGATTCATTTCGTTCAATTGAAGACACAGCGACACGTTGGAAAGGATCTAAGGTGAAAGGATACACACGAGCAGGATCGACAGGAGGTACATGCTGAGAAATAGGCACATAAGGGTAATTAGGTGGTACGGCAACTTGATGTCTAACTTGATGGCTCAAAACAAGCTTCTCTCCTTCTTCGGTTGTTGTAGCTTGGAGACCTGCAATGTTGGCAACAGCTCTTGATGTTTCTTGTTCGAAGGTATCTGCAACAACAGGGTTACAAATGTCGTCTCTTGCTCTTTGTGTTTCTTTGGACTCTAAGGCCAACTTTGGCTTTTTAGGTTCGTTCTCTGCCTCTTCAGATAAAGAGCGTTTAAAAGTATTGATCTTTTCGTCGTCACTGGAGAAATCTTCGTCCATGGCATCATCAAAATTGTCAGCGGGCGCATCACCGCTGAATACTTGGAAAAGTGAATCGGTCTCTGCTTCAAACATTTATGTTAAAGTTTGTCGTGATTGAATCAGTCGAAAAACGAGAAAAAAAAACTTTCAAAAGCATTTTCTCAAAAACTATGCAAGTCACAAGCCCGTCACTTTGGGTTTCGCGTTGATTTTGTTTCTTCCTGCATATAATTAAAGACAAAAGCATACTTGTTTAATGAAAAGCTAACTGAATCTATTTGTACAAACAATTATAGACATGTGGCCTGATCATCTATAATAAGCAGACCAAGAAATTTTAAAGATAGGACCTAACTTTAGATTATCGATGACTCTAATATGAAATGCCACCAATGTATTGAGCCCCACTTGTGGGAAGTTATCTATTTTTAAGGCTTGTTTATGTAATGCCCAGCAATGACATAAGACGCCTTTTTACTATCTACGTAAAACAATTAAGAAAAAATAGTAATAAAACAATTGCGTAGTTTGATTATTTTTATACTCAAATTATACTAGTATTTCTGCTGGCTAGTACATGCTCGACAACCTTACTAGTTGTATTCGAGTATATTCTATTTGTACTTCTTGGTATCTACTCAGCGAGCGCAGTCTTTTGTTGATTTTCTTGGTTTTTTGCAATTGAATATAAAAACAGCCGAGCCTCTGAGGAATTTATCTCTTACAACGCAAATGATATATTCGAAAGTTTTCATACCAATAGCATCATGTAAATAACTTTTAAAATACTTATAAATATCGTAACAGCATTAACATCTACATTTTTGCGTTATGCATAGGCTTACTTAATTTCTTGGCAGAGAAAATCCGGGCAGAAATGATGGATTACAGAGTTGTATCAACCTTAAATAAAACACTCTATTCATCTATGTCTGTTGTAGTCGACGATAGTGTATATCATCTATATCCTAATACAACTTATCCGTTTCTCTTTTCCGGAAAGGCGCCTAAGGCAAAGGTGGGCTATCGGTACGTCAAAATTACCGACAATGCAAGTAATTATCTTTCAGAATCTTTTTTGCGCTCCCCTCAAGATAATACAAGTACATTACACGAGTTTTTCAATCGCACATGGAACAGACACCCTAATGTTCAGCTTCCTAAAATCTATCCATTATCGATTCCAACAAACCGCCTGGTTTCTTTGCTTCATAAAGATGATGAAATTCCTACTATTCACTTTTCTGGTAATCAAACGGAACTTGACCTTATGCACCATAACCCTCCCACAGATCCCACATCTGTAACTACCGTAGTCTCGTATGTTTCACTCGAGGATGCGTTTCAATTCAATAATGTCGAACTATCTTTAGCTGGCCGTAGCAGCGTCATGATGCCGAAATTGTCCTACATATTTAAACTTGATAAAGCCGATTCCTTGTTCGGGTATAGGCGCATAAAACTCCGTGCCTTGGCTTTGGATCCCTCTTATATACGTGAACAAATTGGGTACGATATTCTGTCTTCATCAGGCGTAGCAACTACAAAATTTTCGTATGTGCGTGTATTCATGAATGATCGAGAACTTGGATTGTTTGGTTTAATCGAGGCTTTTCAAAATCCATGGCTGGCTAATGAATTCAACGGGGGTGACGTTTTTTATAAAAATGGCTATCTCTATCAAGGAAATTCAGAGGATCCATACCCAGGGTACACATCTGATTTGGCTTATTACAAAGACAACCTGACCGCTTACGCAGATGGCCAATACAAAATCAAGGAAGAAGAAAAAGGAGGATCTAAAGATAATTTTCAGCCTTTAATGGATTTCACTCGATTTATTGCAGAGGCACCGGTCAACACATCAGATGCGGTAACCATCTGGAATAAAGCTATGGATACCGAAGGATTTCTTCGCTCGTAAGTATATCAACACCAAAGTCAACATCTAGTACTGATTCTCTCTTGATCCCCCCCCCTCTTGTTTTTAGCATGGCCATTGAAGTATTAGGTGGTTATTCAGACGGATATATTGTGAATGCCAATAACTTTTATATTTACCAAAATCTTGAAACAAATCAATATGTTTACATACCAGCTGATCTTGATCTGTGCTTAGGTAATGGTCTTCGTAATGTTTCTCAATTATTATATGTCAACTACACGGATTTTACTGGATGGGGAAACCGACCGCTTTTAAATAGAATCTTGCTTATACGAGACTTTTATGATAGATTTCTTTATCTTCTTCAAGACTTAAATAACAAGCTATTCAATATGGAAGCTGTAGAACCTCGTATCAACGATCTCGTAGATATGATCCGGGAAGACGTGGAATGGGATAAAACATTGCCTGGGGTTGGTAAGGACGTTGTAAAAACATGCCTTTCTATATATTTGCTGATATAAATTTAATCGTTGAATTGGTATGTAGCACAGGATACATTTGACGGATTAGTTCACAACCTCCCACCTTCGTTTAGGAACGATCCCGTTCTCTGGGATATTGTTAAACGCATAATAAGCAATATTTCATTTAACAATGCCATAAACGATTCAACAAGTCAGTTCGTAACCTACATGAGTCTTAAGCCATGGATTTCTCGTATGCATCAGAACACTAATAATTTCTTTTCTCAAAACTCAAGTTGAATAAAATTCCAATAAATTATATTTCATAAGCGCTGCCACTTTTAACAACCGTCTCATTCAAATTTAATATTTATCTATTTCGATTTTTTATTCAACTGGAACTTTTAAAGGTTTACTCATGAAGAATGATTTGAAATCAGTTGCAACAAAATACAATGTGTATGACAAATTAGAAAAACGTAAGTCATTCGACTAAGACCTTAGGGGAATCTTTACTAAATACTACAAATACCCATATAAAAAGTGGAGATCGATTCTTCAAGAGACATTATTTCGAAAAGACCGCTTGATTTGCAAAAAATACTACGCATAAATAGTCAAGCCTCACATGCCCTTTTAAAGGCTGCAGCGAAAGAAGTGTACAACTACAAAACACGTCAGGTTCTAAAGAAAAATATTTTGCAGCCGAATGTGCTGACGACAGGAGATGCAACGATCGACAAACTATTGAACAAAGGTATACCATTACGAAGCATAACTGAAGTGGTCGGAGAAAGGTAACGAAATAATTGGGGATATATTATGGGATTACTGAATCAGTGATATAGTTCTTCTGGAAAGACACAATTCGTACTTCAGCTATGTTTATCAGTACAATTACCAAAGACAAAAGGTGGATTGGAAGGGTCAGCTATATATATTCATAATGAAGGTCCTTTCCCAACAGACAGACTGGCACAACTTGCTCGGCACAATCACCCTAATAATGTAGAAGAAATAATGAATAGTATTCGTACGATGCGTGTGAAGGACGTCGATGATCAATATAATATGCTGGCATATCATTTGCCTGCATTTGTGGAGTCACAGGCAAATACGAGTAAACCTGTCCGTTTGGTTGTGATTGATTCTATAAGTGCAGTGTATCGAGGGGATTCAACTATGAATCGATTTGACAAAATGAAGGAAATTTGTGACCTTAGTACACGATTGAAACAATTAGCAATCAAGTATAATCTAGCTGTAGTGGCTGTGAATCAAGTCTCTGACGTATTTTCAAAGGAAAATGCTCAGAATATGGAACATATTGATAAATGGATGGATTTTCAGTTGATCAATCAAAATGGGAACCAAATGCTTGGTCTGTATATCCAATCCTTATCGAAAAAACCAATTTTGGGATTGGCTTGGTCTAATGCTGTGAACACCCGAATCCGGCTTGCAAGATCGCCCATGCTGGAAGGAATGAAAACAAGGCGCGTCATATTTATTGAGTTTAGTCCAACAGCACCTAGGCTTGGCTGCGAAGTGACCATTGAGGAAGGTGGTGTGAAAAGTTGCTAAACAAAAAAATAAAATAACCTGCGGGGAATGTATTGCACGAGATTAAAGTTGTGAAACAGAATATTTGACAGGAAATTATTATTCACCCTGTCTCGATCTTTGTAACCCAAACTATTATCACTATCCAGCCTCGTGTTGTAAACACAAAACAAAAGAGGCAAAATATTTATGGCCGGTTTTGCTGACCTAAACAAGGCACAAAATCCAGTCCAAATCTGGGATTAAACTTTCCGTGATTTTTATATTTTTGCAACGGCAGGTTCATCTCGTTGCTTATTTACAAATTAAACCATCATGTCATCAAAGTATGTATTTAGTAGATCTGTTACCAAATTTAAAATTGTAGAGTAACGCCCTATAATTTGTATTTTTAGTTTACGTGATTTAGAGTTATTATCGGACGATGAGGCCCTTTTTGAAGAACTCGAAAAAGAAGAAGACAACGATGTTGCTTCCATGAGAGAAAGAAGAATCAAAGAAATTCAAGACGAGTAATGACTGAAAAAGAAAGAGAAAAGAGTAACATACTGAAACTATAGCGAATAGATTAAAAAGACGTCATGGTAGAGCCGAGAACAATCATGGATTATATACCGATATTACTAAAGAAAAAGAATTCATGGATATCACCACGTCTGAAAAGTATGTTGTAGGCCATTTTTACCACAAGGATTTCAGAAGATGCAAAATCATGGATACACATCTTGAGGTAATATATATATATATATATAGATAGATAGATATTGAAATATAAATAAACCATCTCCATATAGACTTTAGCTCAAAAATACTACGATACCCGTTTCATCAAAATCGAAGTACAAAATGCACCCTTTTTGGTAGAAAAACTTCAGGTCAAGGTCTTACCTTGTGTCATGGCTTGGGTGAATGGATATGCTCAGACAAAGTAGGTCGGTAAACAGCATTAATGAACAAATACTCATGTATAAATAGGATGGTTGGGTTTGATGATTTGGGTTGCACTGATAGTTTTGCTACAGCTGCCTTGGAATTAAAATTAATTCATGCTGGTGTCTTAAAAAAGAAGGAGGAAACCATTCAAAACGTCCAAAAGTCTATTTTCCAATCCAATGATACAGATTCCGATTTAGATGATGAATAATAAAAAAAGTGTTTTATTAAAATTAAGTGTGTTATTACAGGGAATATCATGACTAGATTGATATTCTTTCCAAGTCTATTTCTTGGTCATTGTGGCAAGTACAACTAGTGTTGTTTGGCTCTTCCGTGACGTTTCTTTTCTCGCTGGTTTCTTCTTGTAAAAGCTTGGCGTTAGCCTCTGAACGTAACATACGGCCTCTGAATCCAAAGGACAGTATCATCATCAAACCTGCAAGTCCAGCTTGAAAGATTAAAGCATGATACATATTGTTCTTAGGTGAACCATTAGGATCTCGTAACATATCCATTGCAAGCACAAACAAAAATCCAAAAGTTTGGCATCCTTGCCACATAATTGAGTTCGTAGTGGCATCATGAACAGGATATGATGCTATATTTAGATATCGGTCAGTTTTGAAAAACTCGGTTAAAATTTTGTGGAGTCTTACTTTCACTACTTAATTCGATCACTACAGGAACTAAAAATGACAAAAAGAACTGATTCATCGACAATACAAATAAAATGGCCGCATATGAATCTTTTTGAACTACAAAAAGACAAAATCAGGAACAGAATCATAATGGCGTGTGATAGTATGAACATACTCATAAAAATAAACCCAATATCTGTGATGAATACCATCGGAGCGATCAATCTAAGAAACAACTTATGTTGTTTTGTTGAATCTAAAACCGGTCCTGCAACAGCTAGTAATGATCATGCGTTAGTTATGAAAGATCATCACTGGTAATTTAACTTACAGCATCCTAAAGTACCAGCAAAGAATGCTACTGCGTTCATTTGACCAGCCTGTGCATCCGTATAACCATAAGGTGAGATGACTTGAGTGAAAATGGAACCAAATGCAATGCTAAGCCCGACATTTAAACCATGCACCAAGAACAATATCCAGAAATTGTAATTTTTCGCAAGCATGCGGATGCCAGAAAAAAACGATGGTGTCGATCCCTCTGTAACTGCTCTGGAAGGTGGGGTCGGTGGTTTGGATGGCATAATGAGCAATGGGATGAAAGCGGCCACCGAGATACCAGATGTGATATGCACCACCATAGGCAATTTATCAAGACCAGTAACCAGATTTGGAATCATGAACATACCCAAAATTGCACCATAATTGGATGCTATACAACACAACATTTCATGATTAATGTGTTTACTTTCAATATGCTAAAGTTTATACGTACCGACAAACATGCCAGCTGTTGCTCTCATGTTATCTGTAAACCACGTTCCGGCAAACTATTATGCACATATATAAAAATTAAACTTTGCTTGTACTCAAAATGATACACTTACTGTAGTCATAATATTCAAAGCTAAAGGAGCCGATGCAGAACCTACAATTTGACCAATCATTGTAACAATATATGAAGGTGGGTTTAACTTGATTGCAACAGAACGTATTGCGGCCCCTGAAGAATTTAAAACACCTGCAAGTATAAGCTAAATACAGTCATTATTTAATAATGTATCGTCATGCATAATCAGAAGTTGTACTGTACCGATTTTTTGACACCTAGTCTTTGAAAGATCCAGCCCGTAAAGAAACTCATAAAGACGTACATCACACCTTGAATATTAGCAAGCCAATTGACAGCTGATAACGAAACGTTGAATATTTCACCAGTAAGCGTAGGCACAACACTAAATGTAAACTGGAATACAGATATGGCAGTTCTTAAAAGAACAAGCAAGAAGAGAGCAAACCATGCTTGTGGATATGTTTTTAATGGGAAAACATATGGATCAACTACAGTGGTACGTCCTGATTCTGAATAATCATCGTCAATGATATCCTGGTTTTTTTTCTTTTGGAAAAACTTCATTTGCCTTGTTGAATGGAAAAGAAAGAGAAAATAAAATGAAAGAAAAGGACAACTATGTCTTATTTATGGAATCGAGATTTATGCACCGTACCCCACAAAAATACCTTAGTTAATATTTATTTATTTTTTGCAATTAAAATAAACCATTATATAACGTACAATGAGCTTCAATTATACGGTTTTTTACCGGGTACAATGAAAAATTACAAGTGACTAAGGGGTACAAATGGTGGAATAAATGACAATCACCAATTAGAAAGTATCATCATGCTAAACATAGTTGTAAATTCCAATGGTAACTGTACAAAGATACAAATTAGTGGCTATTTAGTAAGCACGAGAGAAAGCCATGATATAATAAACTAACGTGATTCTAATTATAACTACGAGGATATTTTATAACGACGAATTGATGTTCTAAGTTTTGTTTTAAAGGTTGCATTCCTAAAATTTTAATATCATCTTAAGCCCGTCCAAGTAACCGGGTAAAATGTGGGGAAAGGCTGCATAAAAACGCGTACTATGAATGGTGATTTATTTAATTAGCCTTGGCTTTAGTGGCCTTGATAGAACTCTTTCCCCAGGTGGATAACCAAACAGCGCTGAATAAAAGGAAACCAGCAATCATAGAACCAGTGGATGCATAATAAGGATAAGCGGCAGTTAAGAAACGAGGGTATTCATTGTGTCTGAGAGGTCTAATAGAGACTTGGTCTTCAGCCAAGATATAGGTGAGACCCGAACGTTTGTAGTTAACCTTAAAAGTGAAAACACCGTAATGATCAGGTAGACGTAAGTTGGCTTCAAATCTTCCAAAGGATTCTCCGGGAACGGTAACTTGCTTCAATGTGGTACGAATATAAGGATCTAACATAATCACTTCGAGTTGAACATCGTTTGCCTTGAAAGGGACCCATTCATCATCCTTATACTCTGAAATATCGACGTCATATACCTATTTATATATCCTCTTAGTTTTCGGCCCGTTCATATATAACCTTTTTTTCTTCCACAGTGAACTTACGATATCATCTTTAACACGGTACCAGTCAAGTTGTTCAGTATCGTTTTGCTTGTGATGAGAATGTCCAACAACTTTTAAAACAGCCTTCTCCTGGAAAGTCCACTGAGACAATTGAGCGATAAATTCCTCGTTACCAGATTTACCGTAACTGCAGAGACAGTAAATAATCAATCTATTTTTAATCAACACAAAAATACTTACGTTTGCTCGGAGTCTCCATTGATAGAAGCACTAATGAGTTTGTCAGAGAAGACATCAAGAGAACCAACAAATGTAACACGAGCATTGTTGCGAGATTGCATAGCACCAGCTAAGGTGATAGTTCCAGTAGCAGTGGTACGCTTGTTGTACGAGTCAGAAATGAAAGCATCAGATTCGGCAGCTAAAATAGCAGTAGAGAGAGGAAGTTGACCGACACTTAATCCAGTGCCGGTATAAAGTACAGGTGCTTCGATTGCTTTGGAATCGATAATAGCAGCAGGTGCCACGAATTCGCTAGTAGTGATAAGACTGTGGTCATCGTTGTCAAAATGAGTGTGATCGTAAACAGTTTCTGAATCTAACTCGATATCAAATTCGGCTGCGAGTGCACGAACATTATCACTGGGATCGACGCCTGTAGCAGCGAGAATATTGCCACCGTTTTTAACAAAATTGACAAGTTGAACATTGTTCAATGCTTGATGTTGTGCAAGTTCTAGCAGGAGTAATGTTAGCCTTTTACTGTATCATCCACTTGTGAAAACTTACTGGTTGTTTTAGGTGCAAAATGAATAATATGGTTAAAAAGTGATTCACCAAAGTAAAGTAGGGCAGTGGATGGGTCATCTGCTTTCTTGAATACGAGTTGAAACTCACGTTCTATAAGAATTGTTTAGTATAAATGTCATTAATTCTACGCGTGATTTCGTACCTTCCAACTGATGCCAAAATTGTGTATAAGAATCTTTTTCGGTTAAAGAGTCTAATAAAACCAAGACACGGTTACCAGTTGAAGATTTTCCCTCGACGACAGAGGACAAAAGTGTCACACAAGAAACCACAAGAGCTGTTAATGAATATAAACCTCTCATCTATTTGTTCTTGGTAAAAAAAGAGAGCAAAGTCAATATCAACGCACATTTTTTGTTTACCGCGATTAAATGTAATCAAATGAAAAGCCAGCAAGTATATCCGGAGAGTGAAATATAACTGGTAGTTGATGTACTTTGTGACACATGCAAAGTTTTTAAAAGTTTATCAAATTACTTCAAACCGCTTTTATCATATGTCTCCCATGCAATTAAATAATTTATAAATAAGGGCAGTTTCTCTGTTTTTCAGTGTACTCACTCTTTTGTTGGTACTCAGGGAATGCGCTCTGGCACAGTTTGTTTGGCTATCTATTTTTAAGAGTTATCATTAGTGTAGCCCATCTTATACTCCATATCCACAAGAGTCAGATACCTAGCACAACTTTTTAAACATAACCATAAAACCGAAGATTTTCTCTTCAAGCTAAAATTGACAAATTGATTATATTATGATCAACCAAAATAAAATATGTGTATCAGCAGGAGTGTACTATTCATTGATTATAACAATAAAGTAATTGTCGCATCACTCCAAGGATAGATACTCGTATGAAAGATATCGTATCAAATGGTTACGCGATGCTTTATAAAAATAACAGGTACACCTGATTTCTGCTTTTACATATTTTGACGTCCTTTCCAAAAAACGGATGCAGTTTGAGATTTAAGACGTAAGTACGCATACATCAAGTGTTAATGTACGATATGCCAATATGGCTATTATCAATCATACTTATAATCAATACAGGGGGGGGGGGGGTAATGCTCACATCCAAACGCTGCATTCAGAATGTAAACTTCGGGTGTTTTATCAGAGATAAAGTAATTACATCTATTGTAAGTATCTAATTTTTGAATCTAGATATCAAAATACATTACAAAAAAAACTGTTTGACATCTTTATCATCATCAATAACGCTGACTAACTAAACGCCGAATCAGCGGCTACAAGGAATGATTATCAGAATATATGCAGCCTATTTAAAAAGCTGATATTTTATTTAAATAAACAAAGTACTTCCGGAGCTGCTGCTGCTTCCCGAACAACTTGATGAGACACAAGAAACCATACATGAATTTTGATTTAGTAGGTAATAGGCTATTATATATGTATAATTTAGATAGGCCAATTACACTGACAACTATTACAGGCTCTTTAGTTAGTAGTGGTAATTATATTTACAGCCAATCAATTTAGACTATAGACATAGTCGAGTATTTCGCACTTATTGTACAATGATAAATCAAATAAGACATAATCTACGTAAAAGAGATTTATTAATTTCAGGAAGTGATTTGTGGCAACTAATTTTTTATTGACTAGTACACTTTTGAGTCATACTATAAAATGAAATAATGAGTTAACAGATAAAGATGCCATTATTATTACTAGTATCGACTGATCAAGTAGTAAAGTTACCGTTGTTAGTTGGATAAACCAAAAATGCTCACCCATAAATGAAAAGACTACCACCAAACCTTGGATGTACCACTAGAGCTAAAGCTACTAGCACTAGATGAACCACAACAACCCATGTTCGAATATTAAAACAATTAGTGATACTATATAAAAACCTGGAGAGCTGCGTTATTTATAAATGTTCTACCTTTTCTGGTCATTGTAATAAAAGACAATTGAGCATTGACGCGTAAATAAAATGACGTAGACAAATTAATGATATTCTTTTATGGTTCATTGTTGAATTATTTAAATTAAGAATCTGCCCTCCACAGAACCATACAACCCGTCAGTCTTAATGCAGCATATATATGTATTATATGCCGAGATAAATAAGAATAAAAAAATCATGTCTAAGCTGGAAGAGGTAACGTAACAGCTGGAATGTATAATGTCTAACTTAACTATGTCTTCATAATCTTTTTATCCATCCATCATAACTCTTTTCTGCTGTTCTCAACAAAATTTTGACCAGTTTTAACTGTGCAAATTTAGGTAGGAGGTTTTCGACGCATATTTATTAAGAATATCATTCGTGAAGTTGTCAATTTCTATCCTTCTAAACGTCGACTGATATACAACAGCATTAGGTCAAAAAATATTTTGCATAATCTTCCCATCCAGTATCATGTAACGTCTTGTAACGACTCTTACCCAAATATTATTTTTCAATTTCTTTACGTCTTGATCTATTTTATATTCATGCAGCAATATACATATTATTTATCTTTAAGAAACCCGTAATTTAGACTGAAAGCATCTTATTAACAACCTTTAAAGGTACATACATGATTGAGGGATAAATAATATAAATCAGCATTGCTAACTACATACACGCAGCAGCCTTTACTTTTTTGCTGCATGATTTCCAATTTAACATGTCAACTTGAAGCAATCTAATTGGCTTAAAAAGTGCTCGCGTCAGCGGTGGCTGAAACGGGATATAAAATCCCATTGATTTTATTTCTCTACTTGGTGCTCAAAGGTTATTGTACAATCTGATGTATACTACACAATTACCAGTAGAACGACCTCGTTGTTAATTGAGAAAACTTAGAGAAGTAGATGACGTAAACATTGAAGCTTCTCGAATCCGTTTTAGTAGTTTAAGTCAATGACTTTCTTCCTTTTCTTGTGTTGGTAACGGATGACTGGTTTTACACTAATCTCAATCGCAAGAGGAGAAGGTTATATTCTAACTGGTTGATATGGGAAGCTCTACCGATACGATATCTTTACAGACAAAAACGTGCTCTTGTCAATAGTAAAGAGTTGCAAGCAAGAGAGCACAAGATCTTTTTACTCGCTATTATTGATAATAATCTCCGTTACTATCTCAAAAAGTGCATGTAAACACCTCATAATTTTTGGGACCAGGCATGTTTTTATCATCTCGTGGCTGTTTTTCCTGTTAATGATTGTAATTTTTATTGAAATTTTGCTTTGAGAACTTAGAGAATCGTACCTTATTTCTTTTTTGAAAAATAAATAAAACTATGCAAACAAAAGTATAAAATACTAGTCTCTTTATGTCCCCCAAGTTATAACGGAATGTGGTTTTATAGCATCAGATTGCAAAGCTTTTTTTTTATGATTCTGCATAATTCCTTGTTTTAAAACAAATCGCTTATTTCTTTGGGAGTTACCTTGGTGATTTGAATCAACATTCTACTTGCCGGTCGCACACTCCTTAGTTTGGAAGAAACGGTTCAGTCGATTATTTGTTTGGGTATAAGTGAAGCTCTAAAGAGTGGAACGATCACAAATAGAGAACATGGTATTTCAATCTCTTTGTAAGGATTTACAAGAGTCCCTTTTGAGAGCCATCAAAACTTAAAGAAAGCGGGTGAGTGCAAACAAAGACTGACTTCCTTGCCGTTGCACTTGGGCAATTTTCTTTACTGATACTGGCTAGAGAGCCTCCATTTACTTATATTAATAAAAATCCTAATGCCTTTTTTTTATCTTTATCTTTTGTTTTGTTCTATGTAAAGTGAATGTCTCGTATTTCGTGTGAAGGGTTAGATAGTTTCATTGCCTTCAAACTTTTTTGAGAGATCATCTTAGCCTGTAATTTGAATGTATTGCCAGCATGCCCACCTATAATGCTGCTTAAACCGAAAACAATCTGATGTTATCTTTGTTTGAAGTCAACAGCTTGTAAATACAATTGAAACGACTTTTATAAGATTATTAAAGAGTTATAAATTTTTGTGTCTCAATTTCTTCTAACAACTATACACAGTGTGGATAATGTTGGACAGTATTTGATTTAATGTGATGGAAAGCGAACGGTATTATCCGATAAAGCACCTGTAAGACTGGTGCATTGCTGTACAGATCAACCTATATCATATATCTCGAACTGCCACGCGAATACTAGTCTTCCAAACCCGTTTTCATTTTAGTGGAGATTTACTTTAGTTTCGATTAAGTAGAAAAAGGTGGTTCATTAGACATAGGTTTTTGTAAGCAGAGGTTGGGTGGTATACTTTTTTTCTCGGTAGAATAAATGGTTATATTATTTTTAAATACAAGTACTGCTCATAAAAGCTACATTTAAATATGAAGCTGGTGGGTAAACCCAATCAAAAGCTCATTGCTTACTCCCAAAACGAGCGGGTAGTTTACTTTATATTCAAAGGAGGTACTTTTGTTTATTATTATATTTCTGTGTCAATCAAATAAAGGCCAATGATGATGGATACATTTTTGGTTATGCTATAAAAAAATTAAATGTGTCGGATTAGTATGTTCTATAATCATACATACATAAATCAAAAATGATATTAAGAACTCTTACCACTGAATGCTGAGCCGGCTGCATTTAAAAAATGTTAGTACATGAAATGTCAACAGAAAAAAAAATACTTACACCAAACACTTGGCGTATTACCAGAACTACAACTACTACTACTACTAGAAGAACCACAGCAACCCATATTGAATTTTTGATATTTGTATGGTAAAATCGAAAAGAACATCCGTATTTAAAAACCGGAATTATATATAAAAGACAATTTCCTATTGTTCATTGTACCAAAAGATGTCAAGACTTTGACAATCATCCTGCACCGATAAATATTAGTTTTTTGGCTGTATATATAAAAATAAGACATTGACAACCTATCGTTTTAAATTAATAAAGACCCGATATAACTGCAACACTGACATCCAAGATAATTAGTCGATTTGAAGTTTATCAAATTTAAATGCATCTCGTTTGATCTTTTAAAACTTCAGGGTATGACTGATATTCCCTCTTTTATTTGTATATATGTCAAGATGGCTTCTTTCCAGTTGTGCCTCTTCATCCAGACCCATTAGTAGATATACTGTTAAGTTATATCTTCTGCATTGTGGAATCCCTCCTTGTATGTCAAAGGAAAGTTTATGCAAACCTACGCTCTACATTGTTACACATGATATTGCCGCATGAATATTTTATCAGTGTAAAGCACTAAAGAGCCTAAATAACAAAGACTCCTTTTTTTAAGACAACTCTTCTGTCACATTTCTCTATTGAACACCCTGTAATTTTTAATGTTCGGTTAAGTTTCCATATATATTTCCAGACTTTTTGTGGTATACTATCAAGTATAACTACAATGATGGTAAAATATAAGAAAAAGACTGATAAAATAAATAGATAATATATGTCGTAATGGATGTAATAGGTTTAAACTGGCACTCTTTTATAGTTTTTGAGAGCGATTTACAAATATCTACCATGTTTATAGTATTACAAGTGGATCCTCTATTTATAAGTAAGGAGTCACGTCTTTTTAAAAGAATAAGTCCCCCACGTAAAGTTTTGTCACAAAGTACCTTGGACTAGATAATTTGATCATATCTCCTTTTTTTTTCGATGTTTGATTGAGCAGTTGTTTAAACTTTCGGGAATGATGGTATTATGAAAGCATCATTCTCTGTCTTTTTAAACGCTTGTACAAGTTTCCTCGGAGCCAAGTTATAAAGCAATCTCTTAAGATCAGAATCTGAAGGTTGTACTCTCTTTACGGCACAAACTTTTTAGATAAGGGTTTTGTGCGGAGTGGTAATCCTTATTTCTCATGCTGTGAGTATAAAGTCGGCGTTTTCCAGATTTTATTTTTTCTTCACCCCTCCTTTTTTTATTTCTTCAAATGTACAAAAAGGATTCGTCTACTCGACCTTTACTTTCCCATGATGTTCGACGTAACAATAACAAGGCTAGACTTGCCTTAACTGCTTCAGCACTTGCCTTCTTTGGTACAACATGTGTTTATCTTTCTAACCATTTACCTGCCATTGGGGTTACCAACGTGAATACGCAAGGATTATCATGGCACGAAACGAATAAGGTAGTTTCACCCGGCATCTCCATCGCCTCTTTTGAACAAGGAATTGAAAAATGCCAATATTCTATCGAAAGAAGTGAAGCTGAAACAAATACTACCCGTACCAGACATCGTAATCCTCGTAGCGCTGCCGCTTCCGATATTTTGATCCGCAATGGTCATATCTGGCTTGGCGATCAATACTTGGAAGGCGGCGATGTTTATCTCAAGGATGGTCTTATTGCTGCGATTGGTAAAGATCTCCAAGTCGATAAGCATGTTCGCGTTTTAAATGCTGGTGGACGTGTGGTTACACCTGGTATTATCGATATGCATTCTCATATGATGGTGGATAGTTTGAATGGGTTAAGGGGCTCTGATGATACAAACGAAATGACTTCTCCTACTACTCCCTATGTAAGTTTAAGTGGTGTAAGTCCAACATCATTGACTCAATTATCTTTTTAACCTTTTAGGTCCGTGTGATTGACGCCATGAGTCCTACTGATCCCGGGTTAAAGATTGTCGCTAGTGGTGGTATTACCACATCCTTGATTCTCCCTGGGTCTGGTAATCTTATGGGCGGTGAAGCTGCTGTAATTAAGCTTCGTCCTGTATCCACACTTTCCAATCAAGAAATGTTGATTGGGGCAGGTGTTTCGGATGAAGATCAGGAGGTTGTTTGGCGTTATATGAAAATGGCCTGTGGCGAAAACCCCAAGGGTTATTATGGTGCTGAATTAAACCAAATGCCCATGACTCGTAAGATCACTAAAGAAAGAGCAATATATTTCCCATAAATAGCTCATCAATTTTAAAAAACCTTTAGGTCTTGGTGAAAACTATTTATTCCGTCGTCGTTTCGAGGAAGCACGAAAATTGTTGGAGAAGCAAGATAATTGGTGTGACGCCGCAGCTCGGATCAAAAAGACTTTTCCCACCAACGCTAAGTTTGATGAAGATTCAGTAACAAGACTCACCGACAGTTACCCAGAAGATCTGAGCTTGGAGAGTTTAGTAGCTCTTTTACGTAAGCAAGTCAATTTGAATATTCATTGCTATTTACCCCAAGATATTGAAGCCATGGTGCATCATTCTCTTGAATTTGATTTTGAAATTGGTGCTTTTCATCATGCCCTCAGTGCATGGCAAGTCCCTGAAATTATCAAGCGTGCGAAAACCAATATTACAATTGCTACTTTTGCAGGTATATTTCTCTAGACTAATTATTTATTTATAAATCTATACTAATGTCCCCTTTTGTTTTGATAAATAGATATGTGGGGTTACAAGGTAATATACAAACAGATGTTATCATATATAATAGGACTAATATCGTTTATTAGGCCGAAGCCTGGGATCAAAATGTACATGCACCTAAAATTCTGGATGAAGCCGGTATCCCAGTTGCATTCAAGAGTGATCATCCCGTAACAAATGCTGTAAGTTATACTTTTTTTAATAAAATATAGAAAGAATAGAGTTTAACTTTTTAATTTGTATTAGCGTGATTTGATGCATGAAGCACAAAAGGCATATCATTACGGATTTAATGAACACAAAGCACTTCAATCACTGACCACTGTTCCTGCAAACTCTTTGAAGTTAGGACATCGTATCGGTAGCATTGATGTTGGTAAAGATGCAGATATCGTTATTTGGGAACGTCATCCTCTTCGTTTAGGTGCTCGTCCCAAGCATGTTATTATTGACGGTGCCGAAATGGATTTCCAAAAATCATGGACCAAGACCGTCACCGAACAAGATTTAGTTTTACAAAATGTCATGAAGGCTGAGACCACCAGAGAGTTTGATACAGATGAAGAGAGACATTACTTACCTCCATTTTCAGAGAGCTCAATGCATCTTGAAGATCATGGTTTAGATAATCCTAATACTTTTACGGATGCTTGCTCACAAGGCGTCGATTCTTTCGTATTACGTAATATTAGTCAAATCTATATGAACTCTAGCAACACTTTGGATGCCAATGTTTCTGGCCAAGGATTATATATGGTTGTGAAAGATGGTCAAGTTTCTTGTATGGGTACTGATTGTGATCGTGATCACATTGAATGGCCTCTTTCAAGTCCTGTCTTTGAAATGGGTGGCGCTGTTATTATTCCTGTAAGTTTTTTCTGTTGTATCTGAGGGCATTGATTTAAATATGATATTATATAGGGTATTGTATCTATGGGTGTGCCCCTTGGATTAATGGAGATCCAAGCTGAAGAAACAACACAGGATGGATATGCAAAGAATGATGTTACAGATGCTGATATTTCCAAGAATATTGTCCGTGCTGTGGATGGTCTTAAATTAAACGGCTTACATCTTCAAAAAGCATATAAAGCAGGTAAAGAAAAAAAAAACTTGGCATATCTGATTTGTAACTGAAAAAAAAATGTAGGTGTGACAACATCCGTATCTCAACCAATGGTCGGATCCGATGTCCTTGCTGGTATCTCTGTTGCATTCCGCACGGGTGTTGAAAACACCATTTTGGACACTGTGGATGCATTAGTCAAAGAGGAAGCTGCATTGAATTTCGTGATTCAACATTCATCTGCTATGACTGTTTCAAAGCAAATTGCTAGTATTCGTGATTTATTGGTTGATAACATTAAGAAAGATCCCAGCCGTAACGTGTTTGCTCGCGCAGTTCATGGTGAAATCCCAGTTGTAGTACAAGTTGATGATAAGGACGAAATTGCATCCATTTTGTTGATAAAGCAATCTATTGCAAAGGAACACAAACTGGATGTCAAGTTTGTTATTCTTGGAGGAGCTGAATCACATCTTGTAGCCGAACATTTATACCGATTGGACGTTCCAGTGGTATTGATGCCTGCACGTTGTTATCCCACCTCATGGCAATCGAGATTCTGCTTGACAGGGCCTCCCGTCACCCCCAGCACTGTTTTAGATGTTTTATTAAAGAATGGAGTCCGTGTTGGTTTAGGAAGTACTGACATGGATAATGGTGATGCTCGTAACTTGATTTGGGAAGCAGGCTGGAATCTTGCTCATAACCCACATTTATCTACACAAGATGCTGTTGGTTTAGTGACTTGGAATTTGGCCGAGATTTTCGGATTGATTGACCAAGCCGATGGACCTGGTGTTTTAAAACAGGGTCGTAAGGCAGATTTTGTTGCTTATAATAGCAATCCTTTTGAATTTGGGGCTCGTGTTTTAATGGTCAATGGCGGAGGACATGTTGGACCCACTTGTTTCCCCAAGCAGGTTTAAATAATAAAATTATATTAAATCTTTTGGTGTGTGATTATAAATTGTCACGTTTAGTTTTTCATAGGGCGACTGTTATCACCTTTTTATCGTTGTACCAACGTAACCTGTCGCTCGTTCAATAGTAATTTTGCTTACTGGGCTAGTTTCGGCGGGATCTTTTGAGCCAGATCATCATAGGCTGACATAATGATCGGTGCAACACACTTTTATAGTCTGTTGGTTTTTTTATTATCGCCTACACTCATGGATGAGCTCATTTTAGCACAACTGACGTTCAAGTGAGTATGACATGTAGCCGAATATAGCATTCATTGTTTACTTTTGGGTATGCAAAGATGGGTTTACTTTTGTTCAGTTAAACCTAATCGGTTTTGCAAGTTTTTCTTTTGTGTTCCATCCAAACTTGATAACTCGTGTGATCACTAGAATAAAAGACGTATCTCATCTTCCGGTAAAAAGTATTACATGATTATATTTTATTTTATTTTTTAGAAAAACAAGAAAACAAACAAACTGGTGCTTCTCAAACAAGATTATAATTTAAGATTCATTGATTTGGTGACAAGACGTACTTGATAAATTGTTACCGTAAAAAAAACCACTAACTTGACTACGCTACTAAATAAATATAATAATCATAAAGGTTCCTTCTTCTTGTGAGTGACCCGAATCCGACAGCTCTCAAATTTAAAACAGGGAATAATTTATTTGTTTTTTTTTTTTACAAACCGGGACCGGGAGATACCAATTTGGTTTAAAAGTTTAAGAGAAAATGCCATACAGCTTGACAGAATAAATAGACTGTCATGATTGGGTTATAAAATATTGGAAATTGCGGGCAAAAAATTGTTTCAAAAAAAAAAAAAAAAAAAGTTTAATATGGCAGGTGGGACCAATGAATCAAATCAGTTGATGATTAACTTTATATACCGCGGATTGCTATTGTCAAAGAAAGAAATGGTAAGAATGCTATGAAGATGCGGGGGGAAATATAACAATAGAAGCTTGGCACTAGGCATATCCATTTGCCATAAAATTTAAAGCACAGAGTCGGACGGCCACACACGTTCTCTCGGTTTGACCTTAAGCTCGGGAATTTTAGGTTCGGTTCCTCTTGTTCTGAACTCCGGTGTCCAGGAGAAAGCCCAGTTTGCTATTTGAAAATGCGGGGAAAAAGGAACGTCAACCAGATAAGAAAGGTTCAATTCATATTAATGCCTAAATGCGTTAAATGTAAAACCGGGTCATTTCATTTAGAAAAGTAGCCCATGTGGTTTTCATTTATGCAATTTGCACGCTATAACAGTGGTGACTCATCGAATGACTTTTTTTATGCTGTTGCCAGGGATGGATCCATGTGTGTTTCTCAGGCAACATAGTGTGGGGTATCTATGGATACGAAAGAAAAATATAGAAGGCCAGGTTTCATTTTCCCCGCATTGAAATATCGGTGATTGGTTTAGCTATGGCTAATTGTTTATTCGATTTTGAATAGAGATATTCCATTTTATGGATATACGTTTAAACTTGCTTTTTTTTTTATTCATCCCAGTATAT
This sequence comes from Mucor mucedo, assembly GCF_025094135.1. Taxonomy (NCBI): domain Eukaryota; kingdom Fungi; phylum Mucoromycota; class Mucoromycetes; order Mucorales; family Mucoraceae; genus Mucor; species Mucor mucedo. The sequence continues at coordinate 211,942 of NW_026252325.1, read as the reverse complement.
TCTCAGGTTATTTCGCAATAAAAAAAAAGAAAAAAAGAATAACTGATTACACACACACACACACTACCACGCATGTGTTATTTTGGTAGATACAATATTTTTTCATTTAAAATCACATGAGTTTTCATCACACAAGCGGGGAGCTTAATTGGCAAAATGCGGCAAATGATGGGTAAAAGTCCAAACAATAAATTCAAACTCAAAAATTGAGGGTTTGTCAGGGCAAATGTGAAAAAGTTTTCTGAGTCACCCCATGTGACGGAATTAAAGGCATGATGAAAATGAATAGAATAAAGACAAATACAATTATGAAGATAGAGAATTCATAAGGTAAAGAATGGATTGTTAACTGTGCACTACATTGGGAGACTTGTCGAAATCCTTATTTTTTATATATTTTTTTCATGGAAACTCCGGGTTTTTGTTGTTACAAGACAGACAGGCAAATAAAAAGGAGGGGGTCAAAGGAAAAAAAAAGTTTTTTCTCTTTTTCATCCTTTTTTCCTTTTCCCTCATCTTCCTTACACTATGACTGAACATCATTATAAAACTGACTCTTATTTCTCATCTTTTAATAACAAAATGCCTTCGATCCATGAATCAACAAATACGCCACTCTACGATTTACAAGAAGTCATCCAACAGTATCAATCTCAGCCTGAACTTTTAAAGCTGATTTTGACCAGCAAAGTGGAGGAAGACAAACGCAGGGCCGAAGAGGCCAAACTACGTGCAAAAGAACTCGACATGTACCTTCAACATAATCAAACGCCTAATTCACCTCCAACTACGCCTCGGTTATCGGTTTCCGATGTCGCTGAGTCACCTAAAAAATTAAATACTACTGGTAAAATATTACCATCATTATCATTGCCCTCATCTGTATCATCTTCATCGTCATTAAAAAAGAATCATCGTGGATCACCTTATGTCATCCCTAATAGCACCACCTTCCGCAGTTATCATTCGTCTATTTCCTCTGCTTCATCCATATCTTCCCTGTCTGACGAAGACATTGATGAGGATGACGAGGAGTTACCTAATGTCGATCATCACCAACAACGCCGTCACTCTGCCGCTGCTGCCATGCTGGCCATGGGAAAGAGCCTTGCGCAAGAGGAAAAGAGGTACTTGTACAAATACTGTCAGTATTTTTCATGACTAACGAATAATAAATATTAGTGAGCCCATCACAAGCGCATATCCTTCACCAATCGCAGATCATTATAATGACGAACAAGAAGATTTTGCTGGAAATAAGCCACGCCGCAGAAGAGAAATGCAAGCCATCACAAAAATTGTTGAAACTAGAGAATTTCCCTATGTTGATAACTACTTTTGGAAGAATAATGGCAATACTGTTCAAAAAAAGACGGGTTGCAAAAGTATCTATTACAAATGTTCAAATAGCAATAAGGTAATTTTTTTTTTTTGGGAGTATAACGGGATTTGGCGGGCTGATGAAGCGAGTTTGCCCGATTTATAATTGGTTTCTGACATATGAAATTCATGCTTATATTTCACACGACATTTGATTGGTTGTTTACTAACATCTTATTTTTTTCGTCTTTAGGGCTGTTCTGTCAATAAAACTGTTACTGCTAGGCCAAATGGAGAATACCTTATCAAATATAGAGGCTGCCATTTACCAGAATGTGGAAGAGTTGAAAGAATTCGTGATTTATAAAAAGAAAAAAAAAAAAACTTTTTTTTTTCTTATGTACTTTTATGTTTTTAAAAATCACCAATTTTTGATGATAACCATATACCACTTTTTTCTATGTTTCTTTATTTATGATTCCACACTTTACAACTTATTAATTATATAAAAATCTTTTTTTTTCCAACTTTTTGTCACTTTATTAAACGGATGATAAAATCTATCATCTGCATCTAATATTAGATCCATCATCAACTCCTTTTTTTCAAACCGCTTGATCTGTTGAAAAAAGATGACATAAGTTATTACATTTTATTTTTTCGCACGGCAGGCCACGCCACATCACAGTCTACAGTATGGCCCTTTATACTATGCAGTATCACCGGAGGACCGGCATAGTGTACGCGGGTCCCTTTTGTTTGCGTCCTTGGCCGAATCTTGAAAGGGCTGGATTGTTGCGTAGATCAGCTTGCGTAACCTTCCATAAAAAACCTGTTATGGCAACTCCGTTAATCGCCTTGTATGACCCTCCTCTGAACATTTTCAAATGTAATGTCTACTGCTCTATAAAACTTGGTTTTGTATAGAATGCAAACATACTTAAGATAAAAAAAAAATTGTGTTTAATAACAACCATTTAAGGAAAGCTTTTCTTTTTTTTAATAAGCATAAAAATAAAATGACGTTCTCCCAAGCTCTGTCGTTCATGAGAACCCCCTCACATTTCTTGCACTAGAATTACTTGTCTTCAGGGATGCTAAAATGTGTTTGAATATAAAAGTTTTTTTTTCGACCGTTTGAGATATCCAATTTTTCCTCATCAACTTCTATATCTATAATAAATATCAAACGAGAAAAAAATGCGCTCGGTTACGATTTTACTCATCACACTCGGTGTCCTTTTGAGTTTCGCACAAGCTAAACTATCAACTGATGTAAAGCGTGCAAGATTTAATCGGCTGAATAAAAAAAGAGCATTGATAGGAGATATCCTTAACTTTCAAGGCGGTGATCTTATTTCGTTATTCGGTAGCAGGTATGATCTTGGTTCCAGCTACGGCCAGCGCAATAATAATGATTATACAATTAATAGTCATAACAATGAAATGCCATCTATGGACCCAGATTTTCCATTTGATGGGTTCTTTGATGACAAGGACTTTCTTGACGATCCTGAGGTACCTGGTGATGGGGACATAGTTGACGATGGCGACAGAGATTTTCTTGATGATGATGACAGGGACTTTCTTGATGATCCTGTTTTCCCTGGGGATGATACTGATTTGCCTAGCGATGGCGAATTTATTGGAGGCCAAGCTGGGATCAATGGCAACCGTATCAATCAACTGAACAATGCAGATGATGATGAGGATGACGAAGACGAAGACGAAGACGATGAAGAAGAGGATGATGATGAAGACAATGATTGCAATGAATCTGATCTTCAAGATGAAGCAACATAATTATACATAATACATTTTACCAGCATTTCCGTCATACTTTTTTCTCAATTAATAAAATACCGCATCTTGATTCATATATTTTTTATTTATTTACTGTTTTGGTCATTATTACAGTTTTGGTCATTATTACAGTCTTGAATCATTATACTAATGAAAAGCCTATTAATCATTTAGTATGCGATAACATTAGACACACTAGTTTATTCAGTACATCTATTAATAAACTTAGCCATAGCCTTTGCATAAAAATTCCACGCCTTTATTTGGAGATATGCATTTAGTCTCCACAATCTATTTTTATGTCATAACAATGGATATTTAATCTAAAATGCATTGGAAACATACTAAAATTTAGACAGCATAGAAAACAGATGAATTAAATCGTGTTCCTATCATAGCAGTTTCAGTCAAAATGTTGGCAGGTGACCGATGCGTCTCTCTATTGACTGTTGTAGTACCTTTTTTTTTATATATAAATCCATGAAAAATCGCTACAGTAACATTTGCAGTAATGTATGAAAATCCTTCAAAGTGTCTCAGAAATACAGTTGCTGCGATACAATTGTAAAGCCTAATGCAATACTAGTGCATTTTCTGTTCTGGAACTTTTTTTCTCTTTCTTAGGCCAGATTGCAATTTCTGATTACTTTGAGTTTTCATACTGAAATGTCAGATGATCTGCCCTTTAGCAAGTTTTAAACACAGACACAACTTGCTACATTAAAAACGTAGCAATCAGCCTATTTGAAATTTATATAGTTATATTAACCATCTACAGACAACAATGTCAGAGTTGTAAAAATGATTGTCTTACCTGCGCCCAAATTTAATATGCAATATAGTCTTAACTTTTATCTGTCTGTCTACTTACTATTTACAACATATTTTATTTTGACCTGCCCAACTTGTATAAATATGACCATGATTTTCTGTATTTTTTCTTTTCTTTACTTAACTCTTCATTTATATTTATTTTATATACAATGCGCGCTACCTTGACATTGCTGATCACTCTTACTCTATTATTGGTTCTTAGTACTGAAGCACGTGTTACTTTCGATGGTCAAAAAAGAGATGGTCTTTTAGGTGATGGCTTAGGTGATGGCTTAGGTGATGTCTTGGATGATGGCTTATTAGATGATGGCTTACTAGACAACTAAATATTGGTCCGAGTACCCTGTAAATAAATTATCTACAAGTATTTTATAATAAAAAGAAGTCATCTTTTTGTTTGACAATTTCATTTCACATTAATTACTTAATAATCGCTTATTACTGTTGACTATATATTTGACATATCCAATAACACTTTCTTCTCTAATCAATGTTTGTCGCCTTCAGTTTTATAAATTGGCGTGATTTATATGTTAAAGTTCTCCGGAATAAGTCTCTTCCCCCCATCAACTTCATTATTATAAATATTCGTATCGAAATAAATCGAAACAGAAATAAACCCAATAAATGTGATATTATAATAACGGTCGTAATGCATGTATATTTGTAAATCAAACCCAGACAATGCATCATCTAACCTGTCAATGTGACCAGAACGAACATCAATTATTCCCTTTCAAAGAAAATCAGAACTTTATATTTAGTCCATTTATTGATCGAAATCTCTTTGTAAATGTGTGGCCCAAATTAACCGTACTATCTAGCACGAGGAACGCTCTTTAAAGAGTTATGTCAGCTTGTCTGCCTTTATCGGTGACTATGAGCAGACCCCACCAAAGCTTCAATTGTTCAGAAAACGTTTCTAATAGAAGGAACCAAGCTGCAATACAGCTTGTGCCAACAATTTAAAATGCATTCTGGAATTTACTTCAGGGCAACTGTCAACTATTTACCCCGTAAAATTCAAAAAATACATATTGTGAAAACAGATATGTACATGTCTCGCTTTTGAGAATACCCAGTAATTCGTATGAAAGTCACTTAACTATTCATGCCATCTCAAATGAATAGTCATGTAGTACAGACGATAAATCCATGGAATTAAAATAACGTAGTTATATTCAACCGTAGCGATGCATATTGTTAGTATGAGTCTGTTAGATTATTATCCCAATTCTACAACATGTAAACAAAGCAAGTTCATCTGTTTTTTTAAAAAAAAAGAAAAATATCGTCTTAGGATGGCAAGCATAAGAATATACTTGTTTAAACAAAATACGATCACTAGAAGCCAAAAAGCCAGATACCTAAAACAGAGGTGGCAAGTCCATTTTTTTTAACTATGACTTACAATTCGTATCGGATTGATACTTTATAGCACGAGATCCATAAGTGTACAACTACATCTGACACATTATCTAATAATATATTGGATTGGCATCACTTCGATGTCTATCTTTCATATACTTTTTACATTCACTAATTTTATTGGGAACAAATAACAATGAATCTAACAGTTCAAATAGACTAAATAACGAAAGTAAATCGAATGGAATTCCTTTACGCGTTTATAAACAGTCGTGGAGATCATAGGCAAAGCTCTTGCTTGATAAACCACGAATGTGTAACTCGATGTAGTGAACTTTGCACATAAAAAAGACACCCGAGTCGGCACTGTAATAGGCCATTGTTTTAGCTTTATTTCCAGTACTCTAAGGATGTGCTACATCAGTTTGAGACCACTAAGAGACACAACTTTATATGGAAAATACCAAGTGTATTCATATAACTATAGAAATACATGGAAAAGTGTGTTTATGGCTATTTTCATCTTCTTCCTTAATAATCTGAGCAAGCTTAAGCCAGTGAATCGTTTGCAGGAAGAGAATTCGACAATGAGGATGAGGGATGCATGCGGCGGGGGTGCTTAACCATCAGTGAACATCAGGGATTTTGTAAATATTGCGATAATAAATTTGATGATTGTCTAAATGGTAAAATATGATTTTCTTTCTGGTCATTTTGTTCGTACAATATGCATTGGAAAATTATTAGACTTTTTGAGCAAAACTTTATTCTGGCCCTGATCGAAAAATTTACTTTTAAAACGAACGAATTTATTTTCGAGAGTGCACGAATAATTTGTAAGAATATTCTATAAGTTGGTATTATTGGGATGGTGTGGTGGTATTTAAAGGAGATTGTTGCTGATGATAATGTTTACTTGAATATCTTTCTGATGGTTGTTGTTGATAGGAATGAAAACTTTCATGACTATCCATTCTACGTGGCGGTGCTTGCTGATGGTATCGCATGTTTAACTGCTGAGGGAAATAGTCCGATGATGGATGATTATTGGTATAAGGTAAAAACTGTTGTTGTGCGTAAATAGATGTAGGTGGGTGTTGGCGACCATCCGTTACTGTACCATCGAATAATTTCACCCCTTCCTGCTGCGTTGAATGCATACTAGACTTGGATGAACCAGGACTCTTGTGCTTGACTGTTTGTTCAACTCGTTTCAAAAATTCCTTAGGTGATATATCCACGTCGCTTAAATTAGGATCTTGTAAAAAGATTTCTAAATCGTCAGGAACCATGCAAAATTCTTCGTATGACTCTAGTAAAACCTCAACAACTCGAATAGACGCAAATGAATCATCCTTGAGTGGATCTTTGGAATTGGCTGTCAAAATATTTGGTGCAATCACACGTGCCAGATTTGGAATATCCATACGACTACCCACATCGGATGTAACATGAGAAAATGAAGCAACCCATCTAAAGAATACAAATAAAACCTCCATGGTTGCTCTATTGCATACGGGCAACATACAGCAAGCTAAATGTAAGGCTCTTTTACGTTCTAACGGATTTTCAATTCCTACATGCAAAGAAAAAAAAAATGTAAGTAAAAAAAAATAAAAAATACAAATAAATAACTTACTCTCTGCACAAATAAACAAAGGATGTAATCGATGGGTTAATAAAGGATCAGGCAATTCACGCAAAAACTTCTTTAGTAAGGCAGCAACCTGTATCACATTTTCTTGGGTAAGATCCACGTCATTTGGATTTCTATCCATCATATCCGTCAATTCCTTCAGTCTTCTGATATTACCATTTTTTCTGAAGACGCCTTCGACGGTCATATCCATTTGTCTCATGGCAGTAATGGAATCATCAATAAAAGCAGCTAATTTTACTGGTGAATGGCCGGATCCCAGATTGGATTCAACACCTGTACGTTCGGTCAAGAGATCGAGTGGTACACCAAACGTGCCTTCCTCTTTTGCTTTTGGCAAGTGACTCTTTTTGTTTTTAAATGGAAAGAATTTCCCCCAGATTGAAGATTTTTTTGTTTCAATCAAGTTGAGTAGTTCACTGGAAGAAAAGAAGGATTTGACATACTGTTCTACTTGTACTACGGCAACATATCGAATAATCATGTATTGCAATGCAGACAATTCAGACAAATATACACGAGGACGGCCTGATGCGCCGGTGGTGATACGAATATTTTGGTCGGCACGAACAGACTGTTTTACAGCAGCAGCAGCCATTTGCGGTAAATCGTCTAAACCTACACTACGTGTTGCTTTATGACGCGTGACACTACGTGCTGGAGGTAATTCGGGTAAATCTTTATGTTGGTCTAATCGTCGTAAACTATCCATCCGCGTTGGTGTGGTCTGAGTTTTAAGTGAGGCTGTAAGATCCGCATTACCTAGTATTGTAGAACGTTTATTGGCGGTTTTAAATGATCGTGATACTTTTCTATCCAGATGAGTGTTCTTGGCATCAGGAATTTCAGTTGGATAAAAATCATTACCGTCGTTCATCATCGTCAATTGCTTTTCGGCTGATGGCGACAATTGAATGTTATTGGCATCTTTTAAAAGTTGATTTGTGGCTGGTTTTAATTTCGATGAATAATCCACTGAAGAAAGTTGGTTATCTGTGTAAGGAATCAACATTTTTTCATAAAAAGAAAGAAAAAAGAAAAAAGAAGAAGAAAAAAAATGCTAATATTAGTATAAAAAAAAAAAATCGTGTTATATAAATAATTCGTACCTGTAATTTGCAACAAGTTACAAAGGCGGCTAAGAGCAACTCTTAGCAAAAAACTATACTGAGACAATTTGGAGATATATTCAAATGGCGTAGCCTCTCTTTTTGTAAGACCGGAACATCCAATACATTGGATTGTGCAAGAAGCCGAATTAAAGACAGCATCGTTGTCAGGGACGGACAATTGACGACTACATTGTCTGCACTTGAAACAAGCCATATGCCAACGATAATCACCATATTTTACACATTGGTCTTCAATTGTATTTCTACATACATGGCAGAAATCTGTATTTTTAGCCTTGATTAATCGTTGACAATCCCGGCTATGTCTTTCCTTTCCTGGAATTTCCATCAATTTGGCTAACAAACGAGACACGACGACAGGTTTGCCAACAATGATTTCCTATTAATAGCCAAGTTCGGGTTGAGTTTATATTTATGGGAATTTCCTGGTCGATTCGTTCTTTTTTCTTACCAGACGGAGAGCGGAAGTTAATGCTAATCGAATCAGAATTTTTAAATAATGAGCTAAACCAGTAACTAATGATAATAATTCTTGCGTGATTCCCAATTTCTTCATTTCCATATCGCCTGTTCTTGATAATAATGAAAAGAAATTGATGATTTTTTTACAAAGCATTTTAGCTTCCCGCGTGTATTTGAATTCTATAAATCCTTAATTTTAAATATCTTTTTTTTCTTTCTATCCCGTCTTATATTATTTTACCTGTTTGGTTATATTCCAGATATATACTATGAATCTTATCTATGCCAGCAAATAATGCCTCAACATGAACCAGAAATCTCTCTGACAAACAAATACTTTCTATATAAGCACCATTGGATACATGCAAAAGCATTTCCGAAATACATACTGCAGATGATTCTAAAGGATTTTTCTATTTTTTAGTTTCTGGACTGCACATCACATACATCCTTTATTGTTACCTTCAAATGCTGATAAAACGGACCAAATGCTAATCACTTTCTCTTCCATTTCGCGTTGTACCTTGAGTAATTCCAAAGCGTTCTGTGGTTTATATTCTGCTCATCCATATGATTAGCACACGCCCAAGCCCAAAAATAAAAATAAAATAAAAAATTCATACCACGCGCAATCATTGGATCACTATCTTTTAAAACAGGATGCGCAATTTTGACACTCCAAAACTACGGTAAAAAAAAGTTAAAAATAACTCTAAGCCCATAAATAGGTATAACCATATTTTTATTTTTACCTTTTGAATCATATAACATTCTGGATGCCAGTGGTCCACAACATCGTTTCTTTCAATCTCGACATATTGTTTTAAAATAGACATATCACAACCGGCACAAGAAACAGCAAATCGGGTTGAATAATGGAAATGACAATATACTTTTGCATCGTGTTCATAGTACGAATCCTCAGGACCGAATACAACAGAACAATCATTACAGGTGAAATGATTGGTGTGATATTTTTTATCCAATGCGATAATATAGGTGCCTCGTAAAGGCTCGTCGCAAGTAGCACAGACAAGCCCGAGTCTTTTAAAGTAATCTCGTTCACATAGTGGTTGACCGGGCTCAGTTGGGTGTGGTAAATATCTAGAAGCAACAGGTGCATTGCAATCCTTTTAAAAAAAAATTAGACATGATGAGTGTTTTAGACCTTGGACATTTACCCAGCAAGTAAAGCATTCAGGATGAAATGCACCATCTAAAGCTCTCACAAGTTGATCGCCTAGAGGTGTTATACATTTTGAACAGGTTGGTGCGATATTAGAGTCTTGGCTCATGGTTATTGTATTGTTTATATCGAGTCTAATGTTTTCTAAAACTTGTGGTGATTTTTGTTTATATAATAATTAATGTGCTTGTTCTCATATACAAACAAAATAAAGAAATAATAAAAGAAAAAAAAAAAAAAAAGAAAGGAGAAAGAAAAAACCAAATAATTGCAATATTTCAAAAAAAAATTATATATATTAGCTAGCAGGGAAAAAGGAACGCAAGTTATCCAAATTAGGTGTATTAACTCGAGTGTGTAGGCGGATATTATAAAAAAAATAATTTACTGGCTTTCAAGAATAACTTGAGCAATAGCATAATCCCCATCATGCGATAGTGACACATGCGTTTTGGAAATACCATATAATTTACCGTTCACAATATCCAAATCAGGTTTGCCTGTGAATGTAACATTTTATTTTAGCTCAGTTAGTTTATATTATACAAATTTAAACGTACCCGCTTGTTTGATCACTGATACTTGTTTCCATTCCAACTTATGTATAGGATATAATGCTTTATAAACTGCCTCCTTTATACACCATCTATATTTTAAATATACTTTCTTTTTTAAATATTTTACTATCACTCAAGACCCCGACCTTAGTTACCTAGATCCCAAGTAAACTAATTGCTGTCTTTCATCTGTAAACGTTTCAAACTCTTTGTGTTCGCGACTACTTAGAATACGTTTTGCTAATACTTTAGATCCTCTTCTTGTGATTAAGGAAGCGATGCGAGGTAAATGAACAATGTCAACACCAATGCCCAAGATCATTTAAAAATTAAAATAAAGCGGAAATTATAAAAGTATGTCAAATTTTTTATTGTACAAGTTTGTGTCACTTTTTTTCAACATCTCGCAATGAATTGAGGGTCAATACGTGCATAAAAACATGTATCACATACTCGAGACCATTCACCACGTTCTTCACCATTGGATATAAATAAGGGAAGCCGATTTGAGCAATGGGTTTGACAAAATAGATGACCACAGCTATTATTATTAAATGGTTAAATGTGAACACATATATAATTATATTATTATTACCTTCTACAGTGATGACGACGATGAAATACATTAAATTCAATATTACAATTTAGTCCATTTACATGAAACTCACAAGCCTTAACACTTGTATCCTTTTTCCACTCATCATTATTTAATAAAGAAAATAATGTTAATCGTTTTTGACGATCGAGATGAACAAGATATTTATGACAAACAAGTTGACCACGATTTGGATAATATTTTTGTAAATTCTAGGTAAAAAGTTGTTTAAGCCTTACTTCCAGGGACGTTCCAACATATCAATCATTACCTTTGGAAGTAATCCAGGTTCCGTTGTGACACAGACGCCAGAAATAACTACAGTCTTAGTATATCCTAGTGTATCAAATTCTTGCTCTTCTATTTGTCCATCGCCAACAAGTGTACCAAACCACTGACTAATATTCCATTTAAATCTTGTCAGGCGATATTCAAATTGTGTTTGCCAACTTGCGATAGGCAATGGCCTTTCTTGTTCATTCTCATCTACTACAGGTAATGGTGTTGTGACCAATTGAGGTACCGGCAACGATGACAAGAGTAAAAGTGATTCGAACCTTTTAAGTAATTCCACTTGTGTTTCCAATATTAATGTTTCATCACCTGGAGTATATTCTACACTAGATAGCATCATCATATTATCTGAATCCATATTAACAAATTCTATTATCTTTTGCTGTTGAATCAATAGTTCATTCCATTTCTCTTTGTTATTCTCATAATTCATCAATTCATCTAGTCTTCGTCCACTTGATCTTCGAGTGGGAATAGGTGAGGTTGGGCTATTAGACCTGGTTCTTACCATCACCATAATATCTTCACTACTGCTAGGGCTTGTATTGATCTCCCTTTTATGGATCGAAGATTTCTGACTAGCGCTACTAACACTAACACTACTACTGCTATCACTTATTTTCACATTACGGTTACATGCAGCACATATGGGACGACGCATGTAACCAGGCAAGTCATCTTCTTCATGATTATGGGTTTCTGAAACCTTAATAGGTGACACAAAATGAGTTACATGTAAACAGTTGTTTTCTTTTATTCCATTTTACCTCTTCTTCCGGTACAACAACAGAAGTTTCAAGGGGATCTTCATGATTAACTTGTTTTTGTTGATTATCTTCTGCATGCGGTAATGCATTGTCGTTGTCTTTGTCGTTTTTATATAACCCAGGTTTAGTTACCATAGTATCTTTTTTGGAACAAGATGAGTGTACTCGTGTACTAACTGAGGATGAACTGCTATTACTACTACTAATAGTGGAGCCATTTACAATAGGTCGGTCAGGTGTGGTCTTTTTTAATGGTGAAGATATTTCTAACAAAGTTGAGCTGGGCATTCTTTCCAATGTAGACCATGAACTTCTTCTTTGTGAAATAACACTATTCGAAGTACTTGCGGCCAAAAGTAAGCGATTGGTCTCCATGTGTGTTAATGATTGATTTCTTACTCTTACTGATAATCTCCGTTGCTGGATGTTATTATTCTCTACAATCACGACTGGCTTCACTGCTTTTGCTCGACTAGACGCAGTGCCTCTTGTAATCGACTGCTGCCGTAATAGCTTTCGTTGAGTGCTGGTACTTTTGTCCGTAGCAATTTTCTGAGGTGGTTTGGCTGTCTCCATATCTTTTGTTTTTTTGTGCTTTTTAGTTAATTGATAAAAGAAAGAAAAAGAACGATTACACAAAAACTGTCTCTTTTTCTTTCCTTTTATGAATGCAGCCTTTTTTTCCCCCCTTAACCGATTTTCATTCCGTCATTTATATTTTATTTGTAATAGGGCGTCAAAACAAAAAAGCTTACAACAAGAAAAATAAACAAGCACATGGAAATCGTCCTTGTTTGATGCAATGACTGTACTTTAATTTGCAGATATTAGTTTCAAAACAGCCCTTTAAAAAAACGGAGGAAGGAATTGCACTGTTTCTATTTATCATTGTTTGATATGATGAATCAATTGAGCGTGTATTTATCAAACATTTCATTTGTTTGTTGTATAAGTTTGATGTTTTTCCATCCCCATTTTCATATGAGATGATGGGTCCATAGAAAACGTAAGTTTAGCCATTCCCCTTATCAAAAAAATTAGTTACACTCTTCTCAATTTGGTTGTATTATCTTTTGGACCTATGCATGTCTTGTATGCAGTCCCTTTAGGTTACCAGAAGGAATTACTTCAAGTCACAGATGATAAAAATCTGCCGCAGTGCTCGAGTCATCTGCCAGCCAACCAGTAATCGGAGTTGATTTCAGAAAAGCAAAGTTAGAATAAAGTATTCTTTTTTGCTTCCTTCCATATGCCAAGCAAAAGAAAAATTAGTTGCTTACCTTGTCGAATCAAAAAGGTAAAATGCGATGGAGATAAGCCCTGTCAACGTTGTATTTTAAAAAAGGCAGATTGCATCTACCAAAGACCCGGAGCAGTGGGGAGACCCCCTAAAAATGCTGTTGTCAATAAACTGGTTCTTACAAAAAGCAACCAAACCAACTTTTGCAGAGAATTCATTATCGAAAATGTTTCAATCTCGCCTGTTTTGACTTGTTCACGCTATTTACGAGATTCAAAATCAATTGATCTTTCCCATTATTTAGACAACATCTTTTGTGCTCATTTTAAAAGGGCTGCGACCATTGATCCTTCTATTCAACAACTCGAGTATTCAAATGTATCTCCAAAGATCCAAGTTTATGACATGACTCACTATTATACTTGGATGGGTGCAGACACAGCCAACATTCTCATGCGGCGCATGTCCCGAATGAAGTTAACCTATTATACAGAGCTCGAATTCACAACAACGGCCATGGCATACGACTCCACGGCAAGTTTCTTTGAAAGTCCGGCTGATAACAGCTTGGTGATTAATCCACTCAACTCGCTGCCACCACAGCAGGCAGTTCGACTCATCGAAAGTTTCTTTTGTATTCACTCTCATTGTTGCATGTTTAGTAAGACGATGCTTTTACAATCATATTGGACCGATACAGCAGACCCATTATTGCTAAGCGTCATTTACGGTACAACTCTCTTTAAAAGTCAATTACTCGACGGAAAACCACTGATACTATGGGACGCACTGAATAAAAAGAAGCGGAATCCGTTCTTGGATTATGCGTATTTGCTTCTTTCAAAATATACAGCTGAAGCTACCGTCAGTCGCTACCAGGCCTTAGTTTTGTTAGCATTGTTTGAGGTCACATTTGGTTTTCCGAAAAGAGGAATTTCTCTGTTTCATGTCTCCAATTTGATTGCTGCAAGACTGGGTCTATTTGATAATTCAATGCCTGCGGGTCTAACTGAAGTAGAGAAGGAATTACTATTGATGACTTTCTGGTCCGCTTATCAATGTACAATTCGTGGCTGTGTAGAATGTAAGTCTATATATAAACATTGGTATGACAACATAATTAATATAATACCCATTTCAGTGGAAAAAATTCCCCGTGAAGCTTTGGCTCGTCATCAGCATCCATACCCCCCAGTAAATATCAAAAAATCAAAATCATATCAATACGACAGCGAAAACAACAATACTAAGCCGGTTAAAACGTATTATTACATGATTGAAACATTTTACATCAAATCTGTCATTTCAAGGTTCAGCTGCAAGTTAATACTTCAACTACCACAGCATAATAAAGATGCGATAGACAAAGACACACGACCCTCCAACAAGAAATGGTTCAACACAAAAGCTGGCATCGATGCCATCCTACAGGAATTTAAGGAATTCAATCAGAAAAACCATCACACTTTCTCTATATTACAAGATTATACCCTAGAAATGTATAGGTTATTTTACACAATCTGCCTTGGATTTAAGAGAACAATGCTTGACAACAAGAATTTCACGCTGCATCAACGCCATATACCCGAACCACTGGATTTAACTGATGTGGAAAACATACTTGCTATCAGCCACGTGGTGCCGGATGCAATCACCGTCATCCAAAGGACATTTGTTTATCTTAGTGACCCGTCTTGTTTGCATGAAGAAAACTGCATGTTTCTACCTCGTGGTATCATGGTATCTGCCATTGATGCATCTGTACAAGTATTAATGTATTCATACCGACTGGAAAGAAGTGAACAAATACGGTATTATTTAGACATGGCATTGACCTTATTAGGTGTGGACATCATCTGGGGTGATTGGGGAACTGCAGAGTTATTGAAACGGGCCATACAAAAGTTTTTGTTCCAAAATCCGCCTACTGTTGTTGTGCCCGAGAACATATTCTCCTCGTCCTTTGATTGGATGACATCGTTGTTACAGCCTCAACAGAATTACATGGACAGTCCGTGGTTACCTGCAGACGAGCCTTGGATACAAGACATAAATAATATATTGTTCCCTCCCTCTCCAATTTCTGCCTCTAGTTGCATTGGTCCACCCGATATACAGGATGATAATACACAAAATGATTTAGATGCCCTGTTTAACAATCTATTTTAACGCGGGATGTTTTCCCCGATTGAAACATGAAATAAAAAAGATGCATAATTTGCACGTAATTTGACGTATGAAGTATTTCATTTTCTTTTCTCTTTCACATTTTTATAAAAAAAAATGTATCAACCACCACCACCTAATCCGGGGGATCCGCACAGTAATTATTATCCACCTCCACCAACAGGAAATTATTATACACAGCCAAATCAAACTAATTTGGAATACGGTCAAACACCTCCAGCCCAACCACCACCTAATTATGATGGACCAGCGAATACAAACGGACAACCTCTGAAACCTTACACCGAAGGTCAAGATAAAATAAAACCAGGATCAGGATGGAACGATAAATGGGCCATCGGTTTATGGCTATGTAATATTGGCGCATTTATTGGATTATCAGTGGTCGGTTTAAGAACGTATCGAGGAAATGAAGGAGCATACAACGGGGTACAATCTGATAATGCGTACCCGGGTTTAACTTTTGACAGAGCTACGTTCAAGATTTTTGGACTTTCTGCAGTGGTTGGTTTTGGGTTAAGCATTTTGTACTTGTTCTTAGCACAGACGCAAGTATACTTTTTCCTTTAAAATAGATTGCAAACCAATAACGATTTTTTTTAGGTTTCCGAAACCTTTGATTATTCTCACGTTTATTGGATCTATCATCGTTTATTTTGGTGTCACAATCTATTATTTTGTCATGCATTATTATTCTGCTGCTATTGTTTTCCTGATATTTTCCTGTCTCTATCTGGCCTGTCTTTTTTGGTGGAGAAGCCGAATTCCATTTGCCACGGGTATGTTTTACAGTAACTTTTCAAGGGATTTTATACTAACAATATACCTGCAGTTATGTTAGAAACCGTGGTTGGTATAACAAGAAAGCATCCAAGCACTATTGCCATTGGTATCATTACTTTAATTGTTCAAACTGCATTTAATTTCTGGTTCATGTTCACCGTCATTGGTGTTTATCAGGCATGGTACAGTTCAGCGAGTAACAATTCTAAACTAAACTGCGCCATGGTATTCTTGGTATTCTCATTTTACTGGACTTCACAAGTCATAACCTATGTTGCACATGTTACCATAGCCGGTGTTTTTGCTACCGTTTATTTTTTGAATGATGGTGTGAAGCATCCTGTGTGGGGAAGTGCCAGACGCGCGTTGACTACGAGTTTTGGTTCTATTTGTTTTGGAGCTCTTCTGATTGCTTTTGTCAACATGATTCGATATTTCTTGCAAATTGCTAGAGCAAACTCAGATAATCCAGTATTATCATTCTTGATTTGTATTATCCAATGTATTGTCAACTGTGCCGCCGGTTTGTTTGTAATGCTAAATAGATACAAAATTAATGTGATTTTTGCGTGTTTATTTATTTGTTTGTTATCTAGGAATGGTTCACTTATTATGCTTTCAGTGGAGTCGCCATATATGGCGAACCCTTTATTCCAACCGCAAGAAAGACTTGGACTATGGTCAAAGATCGTGGCATTGACGCCTTGATCAATACCAATTTGATTGGAAATGTCCTTTTTATGGGTATATCTTGACGTATGCATGAATATGTGTATTGTTGTCTAACAAAATTCTTACATAGGTGGCCTGCTGGTCGGTGTTCTTTGTGGTTTATTAGGTTTTATTTACCTGAAAGCATCTAACCCCGCATACAACACCAATGGTGAAATGACACCTGTTGTTGTCATGATGTGCTTTTTAATTGGTTCGTCCATGTTCTCTACAGTTGCAACAGTTATTTCAAGCGGTGTTGCTACAACATTTGTTTGTCTAGCTGAAGATCCCGAGGCATTGCGAAGATCGAAGCCACAGTTATACGAAAAGGTGAGTGCTCTTCATAGTATAATAATGTTAACTTTGGACTAAGTAAATTCCAATAGATTCGTGAGACATGGCCTCAAATTGCTCAAGGCATTTAAATTACAATTATTCTTTATTTTTTTTTATTTTTTCGCACTGCTCTAATTACAATGTGCAGTTAATAAATTTTTTCCCTTCAATTATCTACGTCTGTTTTAAGCTTCTTTTCCACAGGCTCTTCCGCTTCCTTTTCAGGGGATTCCTCTCTATCTCTTTTAGTTGTCATAGAAGTCTCATTTTCAGCTGGATCCGAAGCCTCGATACGGGCCCGATGTTCAGCCATTGTCTTTTTGTGATACTCTGTTAACCCGAAAATTTCGCTATAAATCATTGGGATTAAAATTGATTCTCTTCATTATCGTGTAGTCATACGTACTATAACTGTTCTAATGTTTTAGTTCTTTGAGTGCTTGAATATAAGAGTGATCGGGTATGGTTTGAATCATCGGTACTCATACAAAGCACACAGTACTTGGTGTTTTGAAAGAGATTATCGACATCAATGCACTATTGCATTATTTCAGTACACTCATATGCTAGGTCTTATACCATTTTCCTGACATACCTTTTTGAGAAATGCTTGAATTGTAACATCAAATGGCAATAAGCCTTCCTTTCTAAAGGCAGATGGATTTAATTGAGCTCCTCTAGCAATCATAACAGAATCGGCGTCTATTTATCAACTCAGTTTTTCTATGTTGGTGGTAAATTACGAAACACTTACGGGTGATCTTCTTGACTTCATCAATATCTGAATACTTGAACACATCACCATTGACAATTACAGGAACATCACTGATAGATTTCACAAAATCTACAATCTCTGCAAGTCTTTCCCACTTTGCCTTTTCGGAGGGTCTTTGATCTCGAGTACTAATATTCTTCATTTTAATAATTCATATCTTCCCATTAATATTTGTGTTTTTTAGCTTACCGACAATGTACAGTGAGTGCTTTGACACCAGTTGAAATAATCATTCTCACAAGATTAATTGTTTCCTCTTGCGTATCCAGCAATCTAATTTTGCAGGAAACAGGCATCCCAGAATGATCTACCAATTTGGTCAAGATCTTTTTCAGATTCTCAGGATTAGTCAAAAGCGCAGCGCCCATGCCGCCCTGTACCGAGAATTTCTTGGGACAGCCACAATTGACATCAATACCCGCCACATCCTGTTTTACAGTTAAAGCGGCCTCCAAAGCTAAATCAGCATCTGCAGTACCTAATTGAAGAATGACTTTTCCTTTTTCTTTCTCACAAGTGCTGAATGTTAATGCTTTCGCCTGTCCTTTGCGGTAATCCACAGTTTTGGTGGCAGCTTTTGTGTGTATGTATATGTCGGCATTTAGTGATCGATGGTGGCAATTATAAACGTAAACTTACGATTGTATTGTCGAATCGAACCGATAATTCGTTTGTCCACTAATTCCTCGGACCACACAAGATCTGTTTTCGTTATATTAATATCCAACTCTATTCATGTTGCCAATGCTGCTTACCTGCTCCATATTCAAGTGCAAGCAAACGTGTAGGCAAAGTACCAATACGTACCTAAATTTATTTGTTAAGTGCCATAGCTTAATTATTTCCAGTTTTTAAATTTTACCATAGGTGCAAGGACTGCCTTGTTAATATAATCAATATCAGGATGTGTTGCCATGTCAGTGTTAAGAGTGAAAAAAAATCAGAAAAACAACCTTTTTGAATAAAATAAAAATGGCAGTCCTGCTGGTTTTCTGATTTGATTGTTTAAGAGGCGATTAGATCTGAACAACGTTTGTTGCTGCGCGAGGTTAGCTTATAACCTATTTCCCCCCTCAGGACCTGTTGAGCTTTTATTTTATGCTCATATTGCTTGAGCAAAGCAATTAAGACACAATTATAGCTGGTTTATGTCAAGGTGTAGAGATTAAGGCTTTGATTGAGAAATCCTGCGGTAAGATTAACTTTTTACCACAACAGTTGAACAATTCGAGTTTCCGACGAGTCTGAAGAATGTCAATCCTCCAAACAATGTTAGCCATTCATGATCACTGCTGACTTATGGTCTTATGTTAATATGGGGAAGTGCTAGTAAACATGAAAAGGCGAATAATAAACATGCATACATGTGTTATTATTTGAAGCTATGGTCATACAGTGGATATACACGCACACACAGGAACTTACATCAAGAAACAAATTGGAAATGTATGACTAAAAGCAGTAGCTTATTAGTTTTTATTAAAATCTTTTTGGAGTGGCATTAGACATAAATATACATGGAAAAAAAAGAGAAGCTAAAAACGGAAAAGAGGAAGGGAACGATCTAGCGACGTCTTTCTTTGTTGGAGCTACTTCTGTCCCGATCATAACGATCATAATGGCTACTTTTCCTATCTCGACGATGGTAATCATCGCTCTTGTAAGAAGAGGAAGATGATCTTCTTCGTCTGCTGTCATCTCGTCTCGAACTACTTCTTTCACTGTGATGATAATTACTACTTCTTCTAGAAGACGAAGACTTAGTATCGCCTCGATCTCTCCTGCTGCTTGACGATGAATGATTGCTACTGCGATGATGATGATGTGAGGAGGATGAGCTTTGTTTTGTTGTCGAAGCATCATTTGATCCAGCAGCAGCTACTAATCTTTCATATACATTGATCAGATCACTGTATGTTACATTAAGACCTGGCCAGAATTTGGTGGTGTAGAGCCAAAGATCGCGTTTTAAATTGGTATCTCGTCTGTGATCAGCTACTTCCTTGTCAATATGTTGGCCGATGGGCGCTAAACAGTCTTTGATAATTTGTGCCTTTTGGGAGCCTTCTACTTTTGCAGAGTCATCTCGAAGGCGTACCAAGAAATGCTTTACAGGTCGCATGGATGAGTAACAAGAATCTTCGTCATAACTATCATAAGACCTTTCGGGTATCTTATTTTCCTTCTCAGATCTCTTTGTGGAAGGACGGGGCAAATCATCTTGTGTGCGAGAAGGTCGTTTTCTAGGTGTTGAAGATGGCTCCGGTAAAGAAGAAGTATTCGAGAAGGAGGGTGATCTTGAATTGATGGTATGAGATGGCTTAGTAAGATTTTGTTGTTGCTGCTGTTGCTGTTGCTGCTGCTTGGATCGAGGACCCTTTTTGATGGTAGATTTGGTATTTGATTTACCAGAAGAAAGTTCATTGCGATGTTTGTCTTCTTCGGCAAGAATCTTCATCATTTGTTCAGCTCTCCTTACTAAATGGATGGCTTTGGGTGTCTTTTTATCATCGTCTTCGTTGCCTCCGATAAAGAATTTATCCGACAATCCTAGTGGTATATCGGCCTGGATAAGTGGCCAAGATCCAAATCCATGCTCATGAACACCGACCAGCAGCATTGCATCTTCTTTGGCTCCCCAAGCACATGACCATCCTTGAACTCGTTTGGCGCCAAGTGACACACGGAATTTGTATTTGTCGCTGACGGAACGAAGCCTACGTGATAGTATCTTCATGTCATGGTGACGTTGGAAGATCTGACCAGCATTGACACTTTGAATATCATGCCATGTGAATAAAATAGCCTTTTGTTTCGTATGACGGAGTTCACGGAGTAGGATCTCTTCAGAGACGTGCATTCCTTTCAGTGAACTATCGTTGGCTTCGGCTTGTTCGCGCACCTTGTTCCTGCATTCTTGGATAAGATCCTTGTACAGATCCAAAATGACATCTTTTTGCTTTTGTTCAAGGTCGAAGTCAGATACAGCGTCTGAATATCTCTCTTCCAGGTCACCGTATTTCAACACAGCACGTACTATGGCACGACGATCACGTTCTGATAATTCATCGGATTTTCCAGAGGTAGAATGTCGCTTTCGGCTTCCTTGGCCTTGGATGGCAGCCTTCCTTCGCTTCTTACCCACAGTTGCACCCTCCTCCTCTTCTTCGTTGATGTGCTCGTTATAAGTGATACGATTCTTTTTGGCAGCACGATCATACAACGCAGCTTGGTCATCTAATTTCTGTTGCTCCTCGACTTTTTCAAGTTCACTGGAAGGAATGATATCGTCCCAACTCAAATCATTTGCTGTACCTCCATAATCCGTGATTTTGAACTGGGCCAAGAAATCTTCAGATCCTAAAGCACTGTCATCACCTTCTGCCGTCTCAGTTTGTTCAGCACGAGCTAAAATATCGTCCAGATCCATGTCGTTCAATTTTTCATTATTCTCGGATGTCTGAAACATATTTTGTGCCCCGAATTTGAGGATGGCCGAAAGCTCATCTTTACTGAAAGGTAATTCACGGTTTTTACCGGTAGCGGTCTTTAAGGATTGTTCAGCAACTAAATTCTGTTCTTGCTCTGTGAGCTGGCCTGAGGTATCCATGCGTTTAATGATACAGTATTCAAGCACCATCTTTCGTTTCGCACGTTCAATAATGTCCTCTTCCATCGTGCCTTTGGTGACGAATCGATAGACATTAACCGATTTAGTTTGTCCGATACGATGCGCGCGTGACATGGCTTGCAAGTCATTCTGAGGATTCCAGTCTGAATCAAAGATAATGACGGTATCAGCCGTGGTGAGATTGATACCCATACCGCCTGCACGTGTTGAAAGAATGAAGGCAAAATCAGGACTTTCAGGTGCATTGAAATGTTCGATAGCCTTGTTACGATCCTCGGGCTTCATAGAACCATCCAATCGCTGGAATGTGTGACCACGTAAAGTCATGTAATCCGAAAGGATATCCAACATCATGACTAACTGAGAAAAGATCAAGACGCGGTGACCATCTGATTTCAACCGAGTCAATAGCTTATCCAGCAAGACCATCTTTCCACTATTTTCGATCAGGCCTTTTAACTGTGTGACCCTACTGGTAGAGACCTCTTCTACTTCGGGGAATAAGAAGGGATGATTACTGGCCTTCTTTAATTCTATGGCGATATTCAACCATTGTTTCTTGTTATCTGCACTGCCAGCTAATAAACCAAAGTTCTTTGCGAGAATATGTTTATAGTAAGTCTTTTGAAGCTCGCTCATTTCTACTCGTAAAATACGTTCGGACTTGTTGGGTAGTGATTTCTCTACATCCTTCTTCAAACGACGCAACATGATATTCTTAATGCTGTTGTGTAAAGCAGAAATTTTTCCTTCTTGGTTGATATCTTCTACATCAATATCTGCATAGTCTGTAACATCCATGTTAGGATTCAAGAACCGCACTAAGGCTAAAAGTTCCTTGACATTATTTTGTAATGGTGTACCAGTGATCAAGAGTCTGTTGGTTGTTTGAAAACTGGAAAGAGCTTCATAAAGTTGTGAAGCAGCATTCTTTAAACGATGAGCCTCATCCACTGCAAGATATTGCCATCGAATACCGCTCATGAAATCCTTGTCTTTCAATACGATTTCATAGGTCGTGATCACCACATTAAATTTGAAGCGCTTAGTACCATTGACATAAAATTCATGATTACGGATGACTTCACGTGCTTGGGGATTACCGAGGTAACACAAGACATTCATTTGGGGAGCCCATTGTTTGAATTCTTGCATCCAATTATCAGATGTAGACAAAGGCACAACAACCAGGAAGGGTCCATACAGGTTACGGGTGTTGTAAAGGGCATTTAAGAAACTGATGGTTTGAACAGTTTTACCTAGACCCATTTCATCGGCAAGGATACCATTTTCATTATGACACCAAAGCCAATACATCCAATTTACACCGTGTAGTTGATAGTCACGCAATTCGCCGCCATTAATATAAGAAGGCTGCGTTTTAAAGGCCTTAAATTCAGGACGTTGCCCTCTTGGGTATGTCATGGAACGATGCGGTATATGAGTGTTTTGCTCTCTTTCCATAAACTCGTCGATTTCATTCTGATAGTCTGCGGATATTAAATCTTCCTCTTCCCATGTACATTCATCATAATGAAGACGCTTCCATTTGACAAAGTATTCAACGTTGGGAGGTGAGCCACGCATTGATATCACACGTTCTACTGTACGCCAATCATTAATTTCATCTCGACGACGAGATATGTTGATGTCCTGTTGCTCAATTTCCTCTTTGGTTGTTTCGGCATGACGTCTAAAGTACTGCTCTTCAATGATTCGGTTACGGATATAGTTTTCCAACTTTCGAAATCCTTTGAAGGAATGTAAGTAGTCGAATGTGTCCCAAGTGTCATGAAGATGTGACCACGATTTCCATTTGATTAAGTATTCGATATTCGTCTCTGGATCATCTGGGCCTTCTATAATTATGCATGTTGTATCAGTACAAAAATAAATGGGATCGCTAATTTACATAAAAACATACCAGTGCTGGTGTCTTTTCTGCGGTGATCAAGAACACTTTCAATTACTTCCCCATCATCTTCTTCGGGTGGAGGTGCGGCATAAGGGTCTTTTGTTTCGTCGTCAGACACACCCCACATCTCACCATTATCCTCATTATAGTTGGTTACTTTACGACTACGGGTGGAGTGACGTGCATAATCGCTTGGTGAAATCGCACCTAATTGATTCATATATATAAAAAATGAAAGTTTATAAACTCTTTCTAATAAAAGGAAGACTACATGTATTCATTATTAATATCGAATAAAATAGTAATTACCTGCACTCTGCTGTCTGTTTTGACGACGATGATTACGTTTGGGTTTTGTCTTTTTTGGCATCCCCCAGTTATCATCAGAGCTAGAATCGTTGTTATCTTCAGAATTGATGTTTTCATCATTAGAAACATCACTAACATATGCGATTACTAAATAAAGAAAAGTCAGTTAGTTTAAAGAGAGACAAGGCGTAATAAAACTATGTGGTATAAAAAGCTGACCTCGCTTAGAAAGTCGATTATTTTTTCTTCTCGGTTGTGATAAGTTGCCATAATCATCATCCGAGCTACTATCTAATGCTTCCTCATCTGTTGTAAACGTGACTTCCTCAGAATCACCTTCAGGCTGTTCATGGTGCCAGGAATAATTTAAGTTATGGAGTTTCAAAATTAAGGAAAAAAAAAACTTACTGTTAAACTTGACTTGTCTTTTTGTCGATTGGAACGACGTAAACAGTATAAATCTGGGTCAAGATAGTTTTCTTCTTCTTCCTGATTTTGTTCATTACTACTTAGTTCTTCTCCAGAAGAACCAAAGGGAGAAGGAGAACTTTGAGGTGATAAAAGGTGGTTCTCATCGTCTGTAGTGACTTGGTGTTGATCGGAATGAACAGATCGCTGTCTGTTATTTAAGTTATTGGTGATGCCGTCGTCTGAGTATCCTTCTGAGTCACTGTCAGAGAAAATATTATTACTATGGGAACTGTTCATGTTCCTATCTGTAGTCGAAATACACTGTATTAGCACGCGTTATTTGCATGTTGTGTCTTTGTTTTTACCAATCATGTACAATTAATGTGTGAACTGTCTTTTTTTTTTGTTGGCAATGGAATAAGAGTAGATAAATAGTGTCTTGTCTTTCTTTTTTTTTATGCGAAAAAAAAACAAGCAGTAAACTAAATTTAAACAGAATGGTTTAAAGATAAAGCAATGTACAGTAGAAGAAAAAAAAATGGAAGAAAAAAATCTCTGGCAAAAAGAAAATATTTTTTTTTTTTTTATTTAAACAAAACTCAGAACTTTATTCTTAATTTATATCGTCTCCACATTATCCAAGGTAATATCATGACACTGAGCATATACAAAACATTGACAAGGCTAGAAATGAAATCGTCGGCATAAATGGTCCTCATGCTCAAGTTAATACTGCCTGTCAAGATATTTGCCTGTAATAAATCATTGTGATTAGATAACCTGGAAAAAAATAAAATAAAAAGAGACTGCCATAAGGGTTATTTACCAATAAAAATGTAAATAGTCCATTGATATTGACGGCTTCCAGCATGGGTGGCCCTCTCCCACTAACACCGTTTTTTGATTCTACCAATACGAGGCAAGAAATCAAAGACGTATTGAAGGCAATGACCCAGAGTATATAAGGTAAATTAGCCTATGGAACAATTAGCACAAGCATACACATTCAAAGAAAAGAAAGCAAAATTTACCATTCTACGTGACACATAATAATCCGGATACATGTACACCCAACTATAAAATAATACCCACATGAGGGCACTGAATGAGAACAAGTGTACTGTCGTTTGCTTGATCTCTGGCTTTTCATTAATTCCTAGCCAGCGAGACAATCTACTTTGAGATATATCATTTCTGAATATAGTGACCCCACAATCAAGACCTAACAAAAAGATACTCAGATACCCGAAAAAACTAAAAATGCCTTCCTTATTAGCGCTGATTAAATCTACTCGAGGTGCGTTTAAGATCCATTCCTGGAGCCCTTGACATAGACTAACTTGATATATCACAGCCGTCAGTAATCCTAATATAGAAAATGGCACCATCTTTCTACAAAATCCAAGTAAGGTAACAAATGGTGGTAAGAATCCCAATGTAAAGAAAAAATTCCAATGGAGTCCATATTCTGAGTTGTGTTCTTGATAATTTACACTTTTCGTAAGAAACAATCTAGCAAACCCTAAAGCTAAGATAGGAAATGCTGATCGGATTGATTTTATCATTTGTGTCAATACACTTTGATTGTTCTGGTTGATGTAACCTCGAGCCGCAACAACACCCGATGAAAACACAAACGACCCTACACCTGCATCCATCTATCGACTTCGTTTTAGGATCTTTACTACTTTTTTGTATACAAAAAGCAATAATTACCAATGATGTACCAAACGTCTCTACTTTGGCGAAACGACGCGGAAAGAATTGAAAATCCACCGCTAATATAGCAATACACGTCGAAATCATTGTGCCTGCACGATATACAGTCAAAAAAGGTTTATAGTTGGAAGGCGTTACTTTGCTGTCTTCTGCATCAGAAATCGACCACGAAATGATTAACGAGATTGTTCCCATGCCAATCGTAACCCAGCTTGCATAATCGGATGCCAATGTCAAACATGAGAGTACGGGTAAGACATAGATTATAAACTGAGGTAAAAAGGAATCTGTGTTTATCCATTTCGAGCGAGCCAAGGCTATCCATAACATGTGGGAGCTCTAACTCATGACTTTAGGCTATTTGGCTACATTTAAAAAGTGAGACAGTAATGACTTACTACAATCGAGCCACACACCATGCTAACTTCATTGATAGTTCCACCCGTGCAATTCGCGACATGAGCTTCCTTAGCTAGTTTGTAAGCTTCCTCTGTCATCTCCATTCTTTTCACCGGCCCAGAAAAATAAAAGTCTTTATTTATTTTTTATACTTTAGAATGATAAATTTAAACTTCAGACAACGTGCATTAAAGGTTACTCAGGATTAAAAATATTCATTCTGCTTTCTTCTAAGCATTGTCAGGAATACCCACTTAAGCATTTGTATTCCTCATGTATGACGAATCTTTGTCAAACTTGAGATGCCTTTAGATAGCACTATGACCTATCCTTATTTCTTGTAAGCCTGCCTGACCTACCGAGAAGTTTCGAACTGTAGATCATTCAAATATAAAAGTGTTGAATCAAATAGTTTGCGGTAGTTATTGACAATTAAATTCAACAATTATACGCAGCTCAAAATTCTCTTGCTGTAGCTTGTAACAATGACGAACATCCAAGAAGAATCACAAATAAATCCATAGCTATTAGCAGTGACTTTAATGGAGCTAAAAATATTGCTTTGTTGACTGAATTTTTTACCACTATTTAAGTCGACGAAGAATCAATACATCCCTTTAGACGTGAGAAAATAAGATAGATAAGTATGACAGTAAATGGACAAGTAACCCTACAACTCATAACAAGCTTTCATGTGCCAGGATTATTAGAAAGTCAGCTTGGTTAAGTTAGATCCAGTAACTCGACTTAAACAGGGTCTGTTTTCCCGCAGACATGCCGTTTACACCAAACATTTGACCAAACCAGTCTCATTTTTCTGGGCGATTTATCCTGACGCGAATGTCCAAAAGCATAAAAAAAAAGTGGGGAGAGTATTTATAAAAGCCGGGTAAATTAAGAGTGGAAGCACCCTGCCCCCAAACATTGTTAAAAGGCTTGGTAAAGTCACACAAGCGACTAAAACCTGTTTTTTTGTTGGTCCAGCTTACGTGCAATTGTCTGCGACGCGTATATAAAACCTAAAACTTTTAAAAAAGTATTTCGTAGTACACAACAACCAAAAAAGATTCAAGTCAAATGGAATTGTGCGACTAAAAGTTATTTTAAGGAAGTAATAATCCCTGAACTTTAACGCTGCACGAACCAGTTTCGAGGCGTACAAATAGTCCACAACTCAAATAGTGTTAAGATGATAAAAGTTCTGGACTACAAAAAAAGGGTTCTCGTTCAACTCAAGATTTTACGCCATTACACTAAAGTACAATTGAAGTAAATGTTACACGCGAATGGCTCGGTTTTAGGAAATAATCTTGCTTAATAAAATATAGCTGTCTTGCATGTAAAGTTTTGAAGCCGTGTTTAAGTAAACTTAGTCACCTTCCAGTTCACTATGTTTGCAATCGTCTTCAAAATTATTTTCGAATCTATGTCAATTTCTGCGCTTAACTAACAATCACATTTCATACTGATTGTTACGTCATGAAAATAGTTAAAACAACTTGTTTCTTTGTAGATAATTAGTTGAATCCACGGATTGTTAATTCACTGTTTGTAAAAAGTGAGTCGAACGTTTAGTGAGGACATTTTGATTGGGCAATTTTTGAATTGCTTTAAAAAAAAAGAGCACGTTATAAAAAAAACGCTTGTGAAAATTAGCAAATATATAAAGCTTATTCAGTGGGCACAAATGTAGAACACGTTTATACACTTCAAATCATGTTGGTCATTTATTAAATTTTATGATGAATCACAGCCAGACGAAATGTTATGAAAATGGATAGCATACAACCAATCATGATAAGTCATTGTCATGGTTAGGAATACATGCGGTTCCATTGACAAATCAAAACATTTTTTTTTTTTTTTGCTAACATCATATGCTAATTTGGTAAAAGAAATATACACATCTGCCTAAAAGATGATGGTCAGAAAAAAAAATTGTCAATATCATATGATTTTCGCTGCATTTATAAACAGTTACATCTCATTGTGATAAACAAGTGTTTCAGTCCAGAGTCGAAAAAAAAAGGTCGGTGTAAAACATGTAACTATAAACATTAATTAAATATAAAGTAAACTTCCTTTCTTTCGTTACTTTTTTTTTTTCGTTTTTTTTATTTTTTATTTTATTCTTTATTAAAAGTTATAGTTATGAGTACAGTCACAAGCCAACAAGAAGAAGAGTATCATTTAAGTCTTCAATCAGGTATAAAGTTTTATTAAAATCCATTTGAACTTTATATTTAATAACGAGTTCGCTTGCTTAGATGATGACTCTTATAGCACTGGTGGTGATTCTGGATTTAGTATGGGTCAAGATGAAGATGAAAAGTCTGCAATAAAAAAGGAAGAACAAGAACCATCCATTCTAATTGTTGATGAGAGTACCTCAACCAGTTTCTTTTCACGTCTTGTGTCCATTCCTATTATTCAAGACAGTTTCACAGGCGCCCAAAATATTGTGCGACAGAACTCTGTTGGTAAACGAGCACTTGATTATGCTGAAACAAAATTACAAAATATGGTCATCTCGGCCCAGCCTTACTTGGAAGAAAAAAACACAACAGGAGGTCGTTTTCTTTCACAAGCAAATTGCCTAGGAAACAAATCTCTCGATATACTAGAGCGACAATTTCCCTCCATCTCTTCTCCCACTGATCAGCTTGTTCAACCTATTACAGGCCGTATCGAGTCGGCTGTATCCCATCTCCGAGAGAAGAAATCTACTATGGTTGATCCACGTATTGATTCGCTTGCAACCAACTTTGAATCCTTAATCCAACAATATTTTCCTGCTGTAGAGGGAGAAAAAGAAATTCAAAAAGATGACAAAAATGCTGTTAACCGTTTGATGAACGCGGTCAATCTTTTGTCCGCCAGAGCCTCTAAAAGAATCTCCACAAAGGTTTCAGCAACCGTTGACGAGGAGAGGCAAATAAAGCAAATGATTCGTACGTGGGTTCTGGAGCAGGCTAACACGATGACACAACAACCTCAAGTTGAATCTCTCAAAGCAAAATTTTTTCATGAAAGCTCGCCGATACAGGTCATGTACAGCTTTACGCAAACAGAGTTTGATAAAGTGCGTCAAGAATTGACTAACCCAAACATCAGTCACATGGACAGAATTCGTAATATTTTGGTTTTATCTCAAACAGACATCTTGTTACCCTTGTATCGCTCCATCTGGTCTCGTCAACAAAACCACAAAGAAATGCCTGTAGTTTTAAATTAAAATGTGTAATATTCTATTCGTATTAAATATTCCTCCCCTTTTGTGTCACACATTTGTTACAAATAAAGTCTTTTCATCATTACTCTTTAGATCATGTAGGAGCTTTTTTGGTGCATCATCTTTTTTTTTTTTTGTTTGTATCAACTTCATAAAAAAAAAATACATCTTCCAAAAGGTCTAAAATATGCCAAAGCAGGCTTTTAAACAAACATTATGTATGCAAAATTAAAATGAATGTTATCTTTTATTTAAGCATAGTTTAATCGGATTCTTCCGTTATAGCTGGTCAAAGAGATTGAGTTCTTGACTTGAGCATCATCTCCATAATATCCTGTGGTTGGTCCCCATCGAGAAGTTTTGCTGTGGATGTCCTCCGGAACAGAGGATTCGACAATGCGGCGTCCGTTCATAGCAGTTAAGGAAAATGTACTTTTGAAAGTTGTGGGGACTTCAAGATCAATGTGACCATTCGAAGCTTTAAAAACGATGGGAATATCAACGGATGTATCAATTTCCTTAATCTTGACATCAGCACGTCCATTTGACATAGATAAATGAAGCTCATCGGATAAAGTATCGATGACGCCGGAAACATGACCATTAGCAAGCGCAAAACCAGTTTTGGCGGTACTGATACCCTACATACTGAAGTCAATAATCTGAACTCGTAAAGAGTAGTTTTTTCTATAAAATATTACCTCTCCGAATTCGACATGACCATTTGCGACGGAAATAGCAAGCTCTTTAAATGTTAACCCTTTGCGAAGGTTAACATTGGCATTATGTACAGAAAGGGAGAAATTATCCAAAGCAGCAACGGTTGGTACACCCACATTAATGTCGATAGTTACACAGCCACTGACTCTTTGATCGTTATTCTAAAAAGGTAATATTTTCTTTAGAAAATGATTCACAAGTGTATAAAAAAAAGTGGGGGAGTGGGTGGTTACCTTGAGTTTAAGTTCATAGAGTCCACTTTCAGTATGCTCAATTTTTTCAATATAATACAAATCTTGTAATTCATCGCGGTTAAATTTCAAGATGAACTCGACAGTAACTTTAGAGAGACTCTTATCTTCATAAACATTAGCTTTACCGCCCTAAATAAACCAAGGTTTAATATGATGTCGACTTATTTAAACAGGCAAAACTTACAACGACGGAGACTGACTGTCCTCTATAATATTTAGTGTTTTCTGAAACTGACAATTTTGGGAAATCTTCAGAGTCAAATTCAAATATGGAAGGACCGTTATAGGGAATCTGAGGCTTTTCTCTACAGTATTCCAATTCATCCACCTATATCTATGTTAGTAAAGTTTTCTTTGTGACAACAAATGCTTTTAAATATTACAAACCTGATCTTCAAAAACGAGTCCGGAAAATGTGTCAAGGGTAGATAAGTCTTGGGCGGAATTAATAGTATTGTAAGTGCCTGAAGTCTCTACATTCTTGTTACCGCGTGCACTGTTGAGCAAGCTTTCGTGATAGCCATTGTAAAAAGAGTAGAAAATAATGAACAAGACCACCATGATAGTTTGATTCTTGTATTTACGCTTGTACA
This sequence comes from Mucor mucedo, assembly GCF_025094135.1. Lineage (NCBI taxonomy): Eukaryota > Fungi > Mucoromycota > Mucoromycetes > Mucorales > Mucoraceae > Mucor > Mucor mucedo. Next base: position 180,748 of record NW_026252325.1, on the reverse strand, counting down.
ACTTGTTTTTGTAGCAGTCTAATCTTTGACATTCTTCTTCGCTGTTTAAAGGAAGCAAAGGAGCCTTTTCTTGAGTATAGATAGGAGAAGACATGATTGATGAGGATACAGATTTTTTTTTTCGTCTTCAGCGCTTGCTCCTTTTATATTATTATTTTTTCTGCTTGTGTTCAAGTTTGAATGTGTAACTTGAGACCTTGGCCCTTGATTCTTGGCAAGGCCAAGGCCTTTTTTGGACAAATATGCTGCGCAACATTTGCATTATTAATACATAAATGACTTTTTGACGTGAAATATCATGACTCTCAAACATAGTAATTTAGATTATCAACTGTCACTTTAAAAACAAAACATGGAAATTTTTTCAACAAAACCTAGAAAAATCTTCAGCAAAACCAAGATATTATTTTCCTTATGAATTACATACATGGTTAACTAGTGTTAACTGTCATATGATTACACAACAACGATCGAGAGTTTGTCGGCGCACTTAACCGGGGGAGTTTTTTTTTCAATGAAGATGGGGTCAAACTAATCCCTAAGAAGTAGGTTTCGGGACATGATCCGTATAAACACTTACATCACATTACGGTAGATATAAAAATATCAGACTACGTATCTAGGTGATACTAATAGTTCAAGTTTAATAGGTCTATAAAATAAATAACACGCATAAAAAAAACAAATTAAAGTCATAGTTACCAAATCTCAAGCCTACATTGTTTATTAAAAGATCGCCTAAAAATGTGTACACTATAATTCTCGAATACGGTAGATGATGCAAACAACAAAAACAATTTCCATTTCTCTTTTGAAAAAATTGCCTGTTACTCCATCATCAAAACGCTTTCCCAACTGCATTGCAGACCGTTCTATTTAATTATACATGTTTACAATAAGTGCAACTGCCACAAGCTGCATTTTTATTTTATAACCGCTGTGATCGTCAATTACTTTTTTTGTAACTGTGCACAAATAAGATGATTTTTATTGAGTTGGAACACGTTTTTTTTTTTTAAAAAAAAAAGAAAAAAGAAAAAGACTGCCCCTTTTTCGGTAAATCAGTTTGTCTTTCTTTTTTACATATATACCATGGAAGAAACTCTTTCTTCAGCAGAGCATTCACACTATTCAACTTCAAGTACACATTCGGCCCATGGTGGCCCTGAGCCAACATTGAGTACAGAAGTTGATGATCCTAGTCATCCACTTTATCATCATCGTCGCATTGTAACTGATTTCGACTATGGAGACATTCTTGGTGAAGGCTCCTATTCAACAGTAAAGACAGCCTTCTTTTCTTGTTCAAATATAGTGTCTTAATTGGACTAAATCAAACTTTTTTTTTTTTAGGTACTTATTGGCAGGGACAAAAGATCAGGAAAACAGTATGCAATAAAGAGACTTGATAAAGCACACATTGTGAAAAACAACAAGGTAAAATATGTAATGATTGAGCGTGATGCCCTGAGTCGAATGAACCACCCTGGCATTGTGAAATTATACTGGACATACAAAGATAATCGTAGTTTGTGTACGAATCATATACGTTGAATGAAAAATAGTATATTTTGCTCAAACAATGACATGATAGATTTCGTATTGGATATGGCTAGAAATGGTGAATTATACACTTATATTAGAAGAGTAAGTTACGCTTTCTTGTCCTCGACACTCCTTTTTTAAGAAAAAAAAAAATGCTTATTTTGTAGCTCGCGCCGTTTGATTTTGAAACTACACGATTTTATGCCGCCGAGATCTTGTTGGCAATAGAACATATTCATGAAAGAGGTGTTATTCACAGAGATATCAAACCCGAAAAGTAAGGAGCGAGAAGAAAAACCAAAAAAAAAAGAGGTGTGGAATTGACATTTATTGGAATTGTTATTAGTATTCTACTTGATGATGCAATGCATATCAAAATAACCGATTTTGGATCTGCAAAAATAATAGACGAAACCGATGCAGACGATTCATCCGCCGATGATGCAGCGGCTGCACGATCATTTGTAGGTACTGCAGAATACGTCTCACCCGAGTTACTCAAGAGTGATCCAGTATCCAAAGAAGCAGATATGTGGGCATTTGGTTGTGTGATTTACCAAATGCTTTCTGGGAAATCACCATTTAAAGCACCAACCGATTACTTGATTTTCCAAAAGATAAAAAACTTAGAATATACCATGCCTGATGACTTCCCACAGACGGCTAAAGATATCATTCAAAGATTGTTAACCGCAGATCCACAACAACGACTTGGATCCCAGGCATTGGGTGGGATTCAAGCCATCAAAGACCATCCGTTCTTTGACGGCGTGGACTGGGAAAATATTTTCACTTCAACAGCTCCACCATTAAAGGAAAGATTAGAAGAGGAAGCAAAAAAGCATCCTGCGGTATCTCCCAAATTTGATTTTGACCAGGCAAATGAGGATGAGGAAGAGGATATCTGGTTCAGTAAACATAATACAGCTCACAATGATCCTTTCAGAGATCGCTCACCTGTCACTACGCAAATACATAATCCACCTGCAGTAGAACCTATGCTGTCAGCGTCGGAAAATGATCCAACCAGCAATCGATCATCCTTCATGAATCACGGTGTACAAGCCGAAGGGAGTGCAAAGGTCGATAGTCAAACAAGTGGTGCATCATCCGAGAGTGTTCCAGAAAGATTAGGATTGCATCCAGCATGGTAAAAAAAAAAGGATTTGTGTACTGGGTTTTGTGTATATTTATTTGAAATAAAGTAATATTTACAAATATTATATAAGGATTCCTCACTTGTATCCAAATGAATCTGTTATCAAGGCTGGTAGAGTGACACGCCGCAGAGGGTTTATTTCCAAGAAACGGAATTTGGTATTGACGAACCGACCAAGGTTGTTGTATTTGGACCAGGGAACAGAAAAGGAAAAATTCGATGGACATTTACGATGTGAAATACCTTGGACTTCAAAGTTACTATCAGAACTGAAAGGAAAAGCTACATTTTGTATCCATACGCCTGAAAAAACGTATACCTTTGAAGATCGTAAACATGCTCAAGAATGGGTGAATACGATCAATTCAATGCTTGTAGATGCATTTGGAGTTGCAGCATAAATTATTCCAAACTGAAATAAAAAAGTCGAGATTTGTATAGAGATCCAATATTTATATTATTATTATTTTTTGTAGGGAACAAAAAAAAATAAAAAGTCAAAGGGTGTGTGGTAGGGCAATTATATATGTATACGTTGAGGGGTGTTGCTGTTTTTCTATATAGTTATTAAGTCTAAAATAAAGGGATTATATATATAACAAGAGTATCAAATCTTTTTTTTTTTTTTTTGGGGTTTGTTATTTTCATTTTTTTTTTTTTGTAATGTTTTCTGAGTGTGTGTGTCTGTGTGTGTGTGTTTTTTTTTTGTTTTTTTATGGCCAATCCGTATATGTATATATCTTTTTTTTTTAGTGTTTTTTGTCTGCTTCCCCTATTTCACTTAAATATCTATTCCTGGAGGAGGTCTTGATCCTTTACTGTCCTGATCCGAAGGAGGTTGACGACGAGGATCGTAACCTGACGAACCTGATGGGAAATTATCCAATATACTATGTACAACTAATAAAATGGTATGAGTTAAATATGCCCCATGACGACCCCTTTTCTTTTCTTGTGTATTTACCATTCATTTCATCATTGATTGGATAAAATTGATGCGTTTGTTGGTTATGTTCAGGAGGTGAATTATGATTATTATTAACAAAACCACCACCAGGGTTAGATTGTCTACTAAAATTTCCAAGATTCAATTGAGCAAATTGTTGATGGTGTTGAAACGAGTTTGGCGACGCTTGAAAGGGTGCCATATTCGTCGCCGCCCCATTGAAATGTGACTCAAGCATAGGCTCAGGCATCGATTGACTGGATTTCAGTGGTGCTGTATCGTTGTAGGGATTGAAATCATTTTTGGTTTGCATCCTTCCCGGGTAAAAGCTAGGATTACTACCTTCATTAAACATCTACAATAGTATGTTAATAAAATTATTCGTACATAGTATATATATATAAAAATTATCTTTTTGAACCCTTACCCTCATTTGCATGGCATCGTTCGCTGTGTTGGAATAGTTTCCAGTAGTTCGGCGTGGGTTTGAAGGGGGACTTGCCATATTTGCTGAAGTGAATCCGGTAGATCTACGGTTACTGCTGGGGATCTGAGAGGGCGTAGACCAAATATCATTAATAGGAGCTGTGGGAACAGTCTGAGGGAATCCAAAGTTTGTGGTAGGAGGCATACTCATTCTTTGGTAGCGATAATTTGAAAGTACGGCCCGTTCTTGCTCTGTCAACTCCATGGGGGCATCAAATATAGCCCGGAGATTATCGCCATTTTTACTACTACTGCCATTTGACTGGCCCGAAGTAGAGACAGATGGTATAGGTCCTCCTCCTCCTTGTTGATGCATATAGGGTGGTGTCCAGCCGCTGCCGTCAAGAGGGTTATTATTAGGTGTATTATGTGTATTAGTATGGTTAAGATGGGGATTATTATGGTGTTGAATATTAGTATCATTTTGGAAATTGAAGAATTGATATGCCTGAGTTGGACTAGGGTTATTGGTGGTGTTGATATTATTGCCGTTATAGATTGCATCGTTTGAAGAACGCATCATTGAAACTGAAGATTGATTACCAACAAGCGATTGTGTTTGTTGTTTCAACATTGCGGCTGCATCCAAGAGATGATGGCTATTGTTACCAGACGATAAAGCTTGACTCTTATTCACTTGAGCAAAGAGTTCATCTGCTGTGGTATTCTCATAAAAGTCCACATTTTGGCCTCCCAAGTAATCGATGACAACACTTAAAGCTGCGTGCAAAGCAGAATTGATTTTGTCCTTGGTCATACTAAGACGAATCAATCCATCTTCATCCCCAGAAGATTGTTCAGCAAAGGATATTGCTTCAACTACGATATCGTATTCTTGATGAAGGTATTCCACTACGTTATCATTGAAGTGACTGGACCTGATGGCAGCATGAAGTTCGGTACTAAGGGGAAGATGTAAGTCATATGCTTCTGGTACAATACTCTCCATCATTTTGAAAGCAAGTGGCATGTGTGCTTCTGGACCAAGTAACTCGACATTACTATTTGCAAGTTCAGCGTCGGGCCAAAGAACATGGGTATTGGTCTTTTTGATCAGCTCTTCGGCAATAAAGTTATCTTGGTATTCATGAATCATGTCGCGATGGAAGCCAAAGGGGATACGAATGGTTTCAATGATGTAGTCACGATCTTTAGGATGAATCAATTCCATGACAGCATGACGTAGGTTATCTAGATTAATTTGGTTCTTCATAGGAGTACGAGCAACGACGTTGTCTTGATTGTTATAGTAGCCACCGAGGGAAGCAAATTCTTCAGTGTTGGAGAATTTGACGTAAACACCGTACTTTTTCATGATGCGTTGAATATTCTTACCCCCGACACCGATGATGCGTTTATGATACGATTCTGGGACATAGAAAGAAATTTCGGCCGGTAATTCTTCTTGGAGTAAAGTGAGACCATCCAAGGCCTTTGTGAAACTGGTGCTTTCGACCTCGATAATAAAATTATAATCGTTGATGAAGGGCATAAATCTAATTTTGGCCCCGGAAGTTTTCATAATCTTGTTGATTTTGCCATTCTTTTTTCCAGAGATGAAGTCTCGCTGTTCGTTTGAAGATTCAACACGGAATATAGTGTATTGGTGGAATATCTGGAGGAACTGCATTTCTTGAAGACGTTGATAGACATTTCGAATGGCACGTTCGGCACCTAATACCTCTATACAACCTGGGTCGCTCTTGTAAACGACTTCTGATCCAGAAACCTGGGAGAGTTGTGATACAAGGCTTGATAAGTTCGAGGTAGAATCGAAAAATGTGTGTCCACCAGTAGCGTCATAGATAGCACCATCACGATTATTAAAGTAGAAGCAGGCTTCGTATATATTACATGCTTGGAAATTAAGCGCTCTTAATGTACGTTCAGCGTTCACACGATTTTCAGCATAGACAGTGACACGATTGTCCCCTGATCCGATGGGAGGAAATTCAATAAAGGCACCTAAGAATGATAGTTAAGTAAAATAGAAATAAAAAGTAAAAGAAAAAACAAAGTTATTACCATTATCGTGCATGATTTTACGTAATTCATCACGACGATGTAATAAAAGCCAATCCATTTTTCTTGCATAAAGTGCAGTGTCTTTGTGGTACATTGATTTTGCCTGTCAAAAAAAAAAAGAAGGTTAATAAAAAACAAGGTTCATGATTTGTGTACATACTTTTTGAACAGCCAATTTATTCAACATGTCTTTGACTCTTGAGACATTACTGGGTTCTCCAGTAATATAAATTGCAGGTTGGCATTCGTCCTCGAGGTCTTTTTCGTCGGTTGTACTTGATTGCGTGTTTGTGTCTGCAAAAGGCGAAGGAAAGTAGATATTGGTGGAAGTTTCTTCAATAATGGGTAATAGCCCGGCTCTCTTTCTTCCGCAGATAAGATATTGCAGCTTTAATGGTAATCGAACAATTTCAGTCTTGAATGATTTCTACACAGAAAAAAAAAATGTGTTATTTACGGGGATTTTTTTTTTAATCGGGAGCCCAATTAGCGAGGAGATTGTGTGTGTGTGTGTGTGTATGTGTGTGTGTGGGTTTCCTTCTTATTTTCTTTTTTTGTATTTTTTTTTTTTTTTTTTTTTTTTTTTTTTGCTTACCATTTCGTCAAGGAGCACGAGAACACGCACGCGGCATTGCTCAACTTGTGTAGGATTACCCACGATCTCGATTGTCACTGGATTATCAGAGATGAGTGAAGAGTGGTGCAGCTTTTCAGGCAGCAAGGTAATCTTTGTGTGTAATTCCTGTTGTAGTTTTTCGAAATGATCAGACATTACTGGTAATTTGGAGGTAGGTGGAATCTGGAGAGACAATTTGATCTAAAGACATAAAAAGTCAGTGTTGAAAAAGTAAATATAATAAAAAAAAACATAATAATCGAACCTCGAGTGGACAGTTTCGAAGCAAATCACCACGGGCGTCCATTAAAGCTTGAGCTGAGCCAGTAAGCGACAGATTATAGTCAGTGTGTTGAGATAATTGAGGATTTTTAGATTTTGTAGTCAGAACTGATATTTGACAACCTGTAGAAGTCATGATATTTTGACATGTTTCTTGAAGAAGGGATAATATAGACTCTTCATCCTCAGCGACATACTGGGTGTACTGACCCGATAAAGGTGGTGCGTAGCAAAATGACAGCGCAGCCATATATTTAATTTTTATTCGTATGGTGGTGGTATCGCGCGTTGAAAAATAATTAGAAAAAAAAAAAAAAAAAAAATGTGCAAAAGGGAAAAAAGAAAATTTTAAAACATGCGAAGGAGAGTTTAACTGAGAAAAAAAAAATAAAAAAAAATAAAAAAAAAAAAAAAATTAAAAAAAAAAAGAGGCTCGGTAGTGAGAAACATGGTGAATGAGAGCCATCAAATTCTCTTACTGTAAATCACTGTTTAGGGACGTTCTTTGAATTTTTATGGTACATGTCCAATCAAAGAAATGGCTAATCTATTTCCGACTTGAAAATAATTGCCTTTTATTTTTTTTTGTAGTAGTATCTTTAGGTTTATGTAGAACCACTTGATATCATTAGAAATATGCCTTTTTCATACCCGCACTTTTATTTTATTATTGTTACGACTTGCAATTACAAATTCAATCTCTTTTCATAACAATAGCTTCCATTGGCCAAGTTTGAGACGACGTCACCTTGCGGGTGAGGCATCAAATGTTAGTCTCCCCGGACCTCCGGTTCTTCCATAACAACCGAGACACAAGCTGCTCTTTATTAAAAAAAAGCTTAATTTACGTATCCGGAACAAACAATACATTGATACAAATCTCTATAAAAAAAATCTCCTTTTTACTATCTAAACTTTCTTTTTATTTTTAATTTCAAAAAGCGCTCGTAAGCCAAAAATTAAAAAAGTTTGTCATTGTTATCATCCAACGTACTGGATTAAGTCAACATGACCCTAAACTAACCTTACGTGGCAACTTGTTTTACTCGATCACATCATAACTCTATCACTTCTTTGAGCCGATCTATAATGGCGGACCTCTTATGAGTCCCTGCAGGACTAGCTTGGTGCTCCCTATATACCTTTTTAAGCATACTCCAAAAACATTTCGGTCTTTCTATCCATAATGGGATTATTTTTTGGCGGAGCCATTTTCTATGGTATACACCTTATAACTTTTTGTATTGGTTCCATAACCTGCTTGTGTTCTTGGCACCCTATCATACTCAGACTGGCTTAAAATGGAAGCTTATGCATTAATGTGGCTGACAGTTTATTTCTTTTGTACCATCCTGGGTTTAACGGAGAGGGAGAGATTGAATTTTTTTTTGTTATGATGCTCATTTGTTTTCGGCTTTATTGTTGACAAGATTAGTTTTTTCTTGTGCTCCAGTTTATCATTGTTCCAAAGTGTCACAACAGCCTTTTTGTACCACCGATACGTAATGCGCATTACCGGCAATGAAAATCTTTTTGTATTCTTTTTTGGTCTGCTTCACCGACACACCACACACTAATTATTGCGCATTTTAAATTTCTTATTTTTTATTTTTTATTTTTTTACTTCACGTAACTTTGCCATGTATGTATATGATCCCTGATAGAATATATGTGCAAATATATTTCTCAGTAGTTTTCAGTATGACTAAAGGCATAAGGAGGCTAATTTACACATAATCTACCATACACTTTTAATTCAAAAGCTTGTAAATTGTGAATTCATGCAAAAATTGAATACTTTTTATATTATAATCAAGTATTACTGTTACTCAAGTAGTCTGTTTTAGTATAACACAGAATATATCTGGATAATTTATCATAGTCATGTCAGGGTATTCTCCTGTGTATTCTAATAATACTCTCTGTCAAAGAGTTCCTAAACAATGCACGCATTACATGTACATATTCCGCAGCAAGAACCTTATCGTTGTTAAAGACTAAAAAGGATTATTGTATCTTTTTTTTTTTTCGGTGTCAGATTGCTCTTTGTTGAATAACATGCTGCCTTTTTAATCTCCAATCAGGCACATAGCGAGTTCTGTTTCTAGATATTATTTACATGATAATATTGAATTCTAAATACAATTAACAGTTTTTTTTATATCACTTTACTAGCCGTCTATAATATCGCTGTGATTACAGTCGCTTAAAAATTTGAGCTTTTGGGCTATGTTGGTGATGAAACGTTACATTAGCCCGGAGTTTCTCTCCAAGTTGCTACACCTGTAAATAGCGCCCATACTTTAAATTAAGCGTAGTGTATCTCGGAGAGGATTACTCTATAAGCTAACGGAAACAGGAATACGAAGTAGCCAAGATGACAGACGCCTCCGATCATATGGTAAACGGCTAATTTGATAAAATTAGGCCATCCAATGATAAACAAAGAAGACTCCTTGAAGGAATGTAGCTTTTTTTTTGTATGCCCAAAAGCATATGGACCATATACACAAGTAAAAGATACGTAAGTAGCAATTATAAAACGTAATATGCTGTTATATATTATTCGTCTATATACAAATTACAATAACGCCAACTGAGTATTTGTAGCTTTTGAACAGCAAACGATAAAATGTTGATATGCCTATGTCCGGAAATGATCATTTATAGAGTTTAATCTTATTTTCTCTATAGTTCTTGAGCCTACAATGAGTCTTCACTTACAGCTTTTTATAGCATAATAATGATAAATGTATACAAATAATGAAAACTCATGTGTTTACGAATTTAGGAAATTTAAGTAAAAACTTTTTTAATGGTTATGTTTCGATTTACTTTGTTTCAAATTACTACATATCATGTCAAATAGTTTTACCATATTGATATAAAACCTCGTCCGACTGTTGAAAGGTAAAACATTTAGACTTTCCTCTTGTAATTCCTTCATAAATGACAGCTTTCGAAACATAAATTCGTCTCACAACCAGGTCTTATGTATTTTATTTTTTTGGGCGCACAAAATTACTAAATGTTTTGTATTTCACCTTGTCACAGAGATATACAACGTGATCATCTGCAGATAGTGTCGGTTTTGAGAATGACAGGCTATATACAGTTGCGGGGTTGTACAGACATAATAAGCGCTGTGACACGCAAAATATTGTCGTACAGCATTTTAGGAATAAACAAGTTCATTTGACTGGCACAGATTGTATTGGTAGCTCATACAAGAGTTGTTTGATTTTAAAAGAGCTCAGAGTTCTCTAGTGATATTAAATACACGTTCAATTAAGCCATTGAGAATCGTGTCTACTCGCAAGCATAGTGCCACTGTATGTGTTTAGCATGAACGGGAGCCCAAACCTCAAGTGTAACCTAAAAAAGCAGGCTTTGGGGATTAGGCGGGGATAAACAGTTTTTTTTTTTTAAGAAAGGAACATAAGACAGGCTCTGTTTCTCGATCATTTAAATCAAACAAATGAAAAATGGTTGGAACCCACTGGAATAAAAAGAAAACATGGCTTTATCAAATCAATGAGTAAATCGATAGATTATGAAATTTTCGATTTTTTTTTTTCGAATTGAGCCAATCATTGCCTCTGTACCTATTGAAGAATCTTGTGGAAAGAAAAAAATTTTATTTTAATAATCCGCAGACCTAAAATAAAAAGTCTCCTTTTTTCTGGAATCTTTTTTCTTCTTCATCTTAATTACACATTTAAAAATGGTTAGAGAAACAAAGTTTTACGACGTCTTGGGCGTTAGTCCTGATGCTTCTGAAAGCGAACTTAAGAAGAGTTACAGAAAGTTAGCTTTAAAGTATCATCCTGATAAGGTAAAATAAAAAAAGACAAAGTGTATATTTTATATATATTTAAATGACTAATAATTATTGTATTATAGAACCCTGATGCCGGAGACAAGTTCAAGGAAATTTCTCATGCATACGAGATTCTCTCTGATCCTGAGAGACGTCAAATGTATGATCAATATGGTGAAGAAGGCTTAAATGGCGGACCCGGTGGCATGGGTGGTATGGATGCTGAAGATCTCTTCTCTCAACTCTTTGGAGGTGGAGGTGGTATGTTTGGTGGAGGAGGTGGACGTAGAGGACCTCAAGGACCCCGTCGTGGAAAGGATATGGTTCATGCTTTAAAGGTTAGCCTTGAAGACCTTTACAACGGTAAAACTAGTAAGCTTGCACTCCAAAAGCACATTCTCTGTACCAAGTGCGAAGGTAAGGGTGGCAAGGAAGGTTCCGTTCATAAGTGTAAGACCTGTAATGGTCAAGGTATCCGTCTCATTACCCGTCAAATGGGTCCTATGGTTCAACAAATGCAACAACCCTGTGGAGATTGTCAAGCAACTGGTGAAATCATTGATGAGAAGGATCGTTGTCAAGGATGTCGCGGAAAGAAGGTTGTTGGTGAAAAGAAGATTCTTGAGGTTCATATTGACAAGGGAATGCGTGATGGACAAAAGATTACTTTTGCTGGTGAAGGTGATCAAGCACCCAATATTATTCCCGGTGACATCATTATTGTTATTGATGAAAAGCCTCACCAACATTTCAAGCGTCAAGGTGATGATTTGATTTTCGAAGCTCATATTGACCTCTTAACCGCTCTTGCTGGTGGCAAGTTTGCTATACCCCATCTTGATGATCGTGTCCTCATGGTTAATATTCTCCCTGGTGAGGCCATCAAGCCCAACGAATTAAAGGTTATCCCTAACGAAGGTATGCCTGCTTATCGTACCCACACTCATGGTCATCTCTTTGTCAAATTCACTGTTGAATTCCCTAAGCCTAACTGGACCACACCTGAAAACATTGCTCTTCTCGAAAACATTTTACCTCCTCGTCCTGCTGTCCCTACTTTCAAAGACAAGCATATTGAAGATGTTGTTATGGCTGATGCCGATGCCTATCAATCTAGCTCTAGACATGGTGGTGGCGCTCATATGCACGATGGTTATGAAGATGAGGATGATCACCAAGGTGCTGGACCTGGTGTTCAGTGTGCTCAACAGTAAAATTTTGTTATTAGACTTTTATTTTATATTATTTCAAAAAAGTGTTGTAAATCTCTCCCTCTTCTTTTTTTTTTTTTAACCATCATTCCCTTTCCATTTCTGCATGAAAAATATACATAAAGACCGCGTATTTTCTTTATTTTTTTTAATAAATACCACTTTTTTTGTAAATGCTTAAATTACGCATATTTTATAATTTTTTTTTTTTTTAATATGTATAATGTATTTGTGTAATGTGTGTGTGTGAGTGTGTGTGTGTGAGTGTATGTAGGGTTTTTTATTCAATTTTAAGAAAGCTTAGCAGCCTATGATCACAAAATATGTTAGTACATGAACTCTTGCCATACCCGGTTAAAATCATTTACCTTTTGATACAAACTAGAAACAACCTTATCAACTTGCTTCAATGTCTCAACAGCAGTCTCATAAGTCTTATCTTCCTCAGGTTCATCAAAAACAATCAAACAACCAGCACCTTGATCAAGGATACCATGGAACTTTTTGTCCAAAATCATTTGAGATAACTTGGCTTCGACTTGTTGTGTGGGAAGTTTAACCATGTCTGCAATATGAGAGATTTCGACACGAGAGAATGGCTCAATAATACGAACCAAATTTTGTTCCAAAAGAGTATCATACAATGCTGCAAGTTGAGTACGAATAATAGGATCATTATTCAATTCATTAGTATATGTGGCTAATGTTGTTTCAAATTCTTGAAGGTTTCTATTTTTGTGAGCATGTGCAACAGCCTTCATGGCTTCAATTTCGACACCGGCATATTTTAATGCAATTTTACCACCAATGATAGAGTGAACATCTTCAGTCTATTTCACAATAATTAAAAATCTCTTCTCATTTCGTACGCTTTTTTTTTTTTGCATTCTTACCAAATTCAACATGATCTTACACAACAACATATACTTTAAGGCAAGGATAGCATTAGAATCCTCTTGGCTAGAATAGCCTTCAAATGTCTCGTAAAAGTAAGAATAAGCGGTCTTGTAATCTTTTTCCTCGGCATGAAGGATACCAGATTGCATATCCAAGGCAGCTTGTAACAAGGGAGGGCAATAGATGGAGTTGGCAGAAGTACGAGCAGAGGTTAAAGCAGCTCTTGCCTTGGGAAGATTTCTAAGAGCGTGACAGACGCGACTTTCAAGTAATTGAACTTCTACAAGTACCATCTTATCATCCAAACGCTTCAACTCCTTTAATAAATATGAAATCAAGTTTAAAGATTCGTGATACATCTTATTGTCCAAGTAAAGTGCAACTAAACGTGTCTCAAGTGCTTGCTTTAAAAAGAGTCGCTTTTCTTGAACACACCATTCGATATTCTCCTTGCACAGTTCAATTTGAAGAGGAAGACAGTTGGGAATATCACCAAAGTAATCGATAAGTGAGCGAGCTTATTGAGAAGGTTAGCCAGCCTTCTTTAACACTTCTTTTACATATAGTTGACTTACTCAATTTAGCAGTCTTTGCTTTGGCCATGGTCAACATAAAGGGACGAGATGAACGAATTAACTCTGCGAGTTCTTGAGGAAGGCTAGTAGAGACGATAAGTATGATATATAGGTATTGGATAACTAGAATATTTACTGAAGATCTCGGTAAAGTTGACCAAGTTTAGAGAGGGCATATTCTTGCTCTTTCAACAATTCTTCCGTGCTGGCAGGTTCAGCCAAGATGGCTCTATACGTGCTGATGGCCTGTTCGACCTTCTTGGCCTCCTTCAAGTCATCGGCTTGTTGTAATCTGTTGCTGGGAGCAGTTTTAGTTGTGGCTGTAACCATTTTTTGTTGTTGTTATATGTTTGAATAAAAAAAATAAAGCAAACTCAGATTTCATTTGTTTGAAAGGGCACCTTTACAAGCCAAAAAATGATTACGCGTACACAGTCACGCAACTAGCATTTGAATGACGCTGGTGAGGTCAGTGGAAAAATCAAAGTTAATGCTGGCTGTAAAAAAATAATAATAATAGTACACGCGTGCACTTTTAATTTTTTCTAATCTCTCTTTTTTTTTTTTTCATTTAATAAAACATACTATATAAAAAATGTCGGCTCCCATTGATGACAATCAGGTCCCAAAGATCCCTGATCTTTCCCTTGCTGTAAATATGCTCGCTTACTTGGACAATATACATTATCCTGACATTGTTTATATATAGCACCATCGTTTCATTATCAGCCAAGGTCCCGTCGACTTGAAAGAGGAGGCCAAGAACAAACTCTTTGTCACCATTAAAGAAAAGAGTAAATAGATCTGCCATCGTCAGTTAATAAGACTATACTAATTTTTTTTTTGCATATTCAGATATGGCACCTTTTTACAAAATTATGGTAGAGGAACTTCAAGCTCCTTTCGATCAAGCATTATATGACGCTATGGTTACAAAGAACGAGGAAGAGTTGAAAAAGTTTGATGAAAAGGCAACCGATGCCGAACAAAATCAAGGTGAAACTGAAGTTAACGAAGCCTTCTTATCAAAGGCTGATTACTATGCCGAAATTGGTGACAAAGTAAGCGTTATCCTATTCTTGTTTTTTTTTTGTCGAAATTTAACCAAACGATCGCTGTTAGGAAAATGCTCTTATTGCTTACGAGAATTTGTTGAAGAGATCAATCACTTTAGGTACTCGTATCGATATTGTCTTCACCTTTGTTCGCATTGGTTTCTTTTTTGGTGATAACAGCTTAGTTCGCCCCAACATTGAAAAGCTTAGAGAATTAATTGATCAAGGTGGTGATTGGGATCGTCGTAATAGATTGAAGGTATACGAAGGTGTTTATCTCATGTCTATTCGTGACTTCAAGGGTGCTGCTGCTTTATTCTTGGACACATTGAGTACTTTCACCAGTACCGAAATTATGTCTTACCAAGATTTTGTCAAATATGCAGTTTTGACCAGTTTGATCAGTATGAAGCGTGTAGATATTAAAAAGAGAGTAAGCTACTGGTAGAGTTTGATCAAAGACATGGGGCGAGTACTCATGTGTGTAATAATTTTTTGTAGGTTTTGGATTCCCCCGAGATTTTAGAGGTTATTTCTGATATCCCTCACCTTGAAGATTTTATGACAAGTTTGTACAACTGCAAATATGCCCAATTTTTCCGCTCATTGGCTGCTATTGAACAAGCTCATTTACGTACATCGCGTTACCTTTTACCTCACATGCGTTTCTATACCCGCGAAATGCGTATTTCTGCTTATGCTCAACTGCTAGAAAGTTACAGATCCTTGACTGTCACAAGTATGGCACAAGCATTCGGTATGAGTGAAGAATACATTGACCAGTAAGTTTTATACGTTTTCTTTGTCATTTCTTTCTAGTATGCTTACATGTCACCTTTAAAATTTAGGGATCTCTATAAATTTATTGCTGCTGGACGTCTCAACTGTGTTATTGATAAAGTAAACGGTATCATTGAAACTAACAGACCCGATGCAAAGAATGCTCAATACCAATCTGTAATCAAGCAAGGTGATCTTTTGTTGAATAGAGTTCAAAAGTTGAGCAGAGTTATTGATGTTTAAAGGATTAAAAAAAATTACGGAAATATAATAAAAAAAAAATGTTGAAATCAATGAAGCAATGGAAAGGCTGCCCCTCTACCGACTTGCATTTTTTTAAAGGGTTGATCTATTGTGGATGTCTAGTTAGTTAGATTGACATATGTAGGACTACAGGCCTTATTCTTTTGAACCAACCTATTTGGATACACAACTGTAGGAAACTGTCTTATCACTCGATCTCTATTTTTCTACATCTGCTGGATTAAGAACAATGCATATAGAAAAGATAAGCAACACTATCAAAATAGCGATATTCATATAAAATAGACAACAAAGGAAAATGAGAACTACAATAGATACCATAAATAAAATGGAATGAATCATTTGGCACCTTTGTGAAAGACAACTCACTATTTCCATAAACAGATTCGAACAAAAATATACAACCTGCCTTTGTTAAATTAACACTAACAATTAAATATAGTTAATATCGTTCAATTTCTAAACATTTACAATCAAAATTATTTTATGACAATGTATAAAAGCACTACCTACATTTTATATTCAATAGACATTCACTCATACCAGCTAGTAATTAAAACTGCTCTTAATAAATGTCTTCTCAAACCGATAGTGATCAATCTTTTGTTCCCTTTAACACAATCCGTGTACCAGAGGAATATCCCACCGTAAGTTTTATTGTTCCACTGTTCTAATTCTAGGTATTTACTTTTTAAAAAATAGAAAACCTTGTGTGTAAACAGTACACGTAGAATAGTTCAATTCACTGGTATATCTATCGGTATTGGAGCCCATATGAATGCTACTCAACCAGTCCAAAGTGCTTGTAAATACCAGGTAAAGTGATTCAGTTTTTACCATATTTTTTTGTAAATTGACAAGCAGGCTAATAATCTTCTTTAGTGCCCTCCTCAACCTGAGCCATCTCAAAGCACTAGCATCAGAAAAGAAGCGCGTGACGTACGCCGTCTTGCTGAATCTCAATATAGATTAGACAAGGACTCTTTTAATAGACAGAGAATTTCTCGTAGCATGGAAAATACTAAATTGAAGCAGGGTGATATTTTATATACGAAGCAAAATTCTATTTAAGCCAACATCATTTTTTTTTGACTCACTTAGTATTTGTGGGCCAAAACATTGAATAATAATAAAGACCTATTTCATCATCATTTTGTTTGGTCTTTACTCTAGTGGCTTCATTTATCTACACGTCAAAAGTCTGGGAAGGGGGGAGGGGGGGGAGGGTGGAAGTTGAACATTAAAAATGCCTTATATAAAATATTTTATTAACTATTTACAAATTTTTCTTAGAATAAGCCTCCTTTACGCTCAAATGACTACTGTATCTTTTGAACAGTCCTTTATCCTTTCCCTTGTCATAGCATAACGCCCATTTAAACCGTCCGGAGGAGTTTTCCCTTTCTTTTTCAACAAACAGAAGATCGGCACTTGGCTTCTCTGGGCTGCTTCCTCCAGTTTTTAAGTTTTGCCGCTTGAACCTTCTCACAAAGACGACTCCATCATCAGCGTATTGGCGGATCCTTTTGCTTGAACTATCGGAAGGGCCATCTACGTACTTGAGGATTTTTTTCAAACTGGTTTGAAACAGCATTACAAAAAGATGCTTATGTCAGTATGACAATGTTTTTCTTCTTTGCAGGGTGTTTCAGTAAAAATAGGCCATCTCAAGATATGCATATAATATCATATAGATCAATCATTTAAATCTAATCTCAAGAAGGAAACAAAAAAATAATGAAAGAAACTCCAAATGCGTAAAAAAAATAATGGTAAAGGACCACGCCCTTTTTTAAAAATATATCTTTTACGTGTTGCATCAAATCACGTAATCGCTATTTTTCAAATACCATGTGGCCTGTCTACGTATCCTCTTTTTTGGTTTCTATGGGAATTCACCTATTGAAAGAAACATATCTCATTTAACTTGATGTAACACATATAGTGGCCATAAAAGCGAAGGACAATTCTTGACGCACCTACTCATTGCACGCAAATAAATAAATTATGCAAAAGTTGTATTTTAAAGCCCGGATTTGGTGCGTCCTTTTCTTGAGCAAATTCATTGGCTGAATATGTAACAAATAAACTTCAGATATAAGATCCTCTCAAGTTGGTGTGATCTTAAATTATCTTTTTTTACGTATTTGGAGTTTTTTTCACGAGAACTTTCCTCTCATCTTTGTTCACTAAGGAATTTCAAGACAAGGTCCAAGAAAAGTTATACGAATTCATGAAGGAACAACTCTACACCATGGACTCCTCAATGGCTAGCAAGTACGCAACTCATAACGAAACACAATTTTATGAGTTCTACAGCAACTTTGGTCGTTTGGGTGAAGCTTTGAATCACTATCTTGGCAATCTTGAATCTACCCTCAAGGAAATTCAAGTCAAGAATAGTTCCTCTGTCAAGTCCTCCTCATCATCTTCTTCCTCCTCTTCTGTCTCTTCTTCATCTTCTTCCAACTCCAGCTCTAGGGAATCTAACAAGAAAAGAAGAATGGATGACAAGTCCGAATCTTCAAAGTCGTCTATCAACTTTGAACGATTATTCGATCCCACTTATGTACTCAACGATCAAGAACGTACTCATATGCGTAAACAGCTCAAGTATCTCTCTTGTCGTGTGGCTCGCTTTACTCCTGATCATTTGAAGGAATGTATGGAAAGAAAGAAATTTCTTGCCAACAAAGTAAGTAATCACATCGATGAACCTCTTACTGTTCTTTCAACTTCTATCCATCAAATTAATACTAACTCATCTTCCAATTGTAGAACCGACAATGATCATGAAGAACAGCTAAATGTCCCTCTCCCCATCCTCGACGATGACAATGAGTTTCAAGCAGCACTTCTGGAGTTAGATAATTTCATTATCCATGATAATGATGAATTAAACAATACTTTAAATAAAAATATTTTCTCTATTCTAATTAATTCTTCTTCTACAAATTGTTTTAATAATAATGTCTCCATTTTCAGTAATTCCGTCGGCGATATCTACAAACAATCCGTTCCAAACAAACGATGTTGCTTATTCTCCTGTTACTCCCATTATTATTGATTCAGTGAAGACATACGCTACTTTGGATACTGTAGCATAAGTATCGGTCATGAATAAACAATTTGCTATTGATTTTAATTTCGAATTTAATAAGATTGAAGGTTCTCTTGTTAGCCAACGGTACTCAAATTCCTCGTTATCAAACTTCTGAATGTCTTACAATTGACTTTGATGGTGTTGAAAAACAAGTATTGCATAAGATTGATATCATCGATAATTCGATCTTATCTCTCTCTAACAAAATACTAATCGGTGTGGATTTAATGCTCAAGCTTTCTCTCCATATGGTTAATGTTGCTTACAAGTTTAAAGACACTGTAAAGAAGTTGATGATTCCATTGATGATCATGCCTACGAGCCTAACATAACACCATTCGGATCGGAAAAGGAATAAATTGCATTTAATTTAGCTCTTACGCCATACATTGAGGCTAACAAGGCGCTTAATAAAAATTAATTTTGTAATATTCCTGAAAGTGTTCTTCACCTTCCGACTCCTCCTAATTATCATGTTCATGTTCGTCAATATCATATCGCTTACAAATCGCAACCTAAAGTAATTGAAGTAATTGACGATTGGGTAGCTGATGGAATTATCACAAGAACCCATGCTTCTGCATGGAATCTTCCTATTAAAGTAGCTCTGAAGAAAAATCATAAATCTGGTATAAAATCATCAGAGGATAATGTTACCAAAGACGATATCAGAGTTGTACTGGATACAAGATTATTAAATAAAGCTCTTCTCACTATTAAAGAAACGCAACCATTGATCAATGATATCTTTTTCACTTCAATGGAAGGTTGCGTAGTATTCTCCACTATTGATCTCAAGTCCGCATTTTTACAATTCTTAGTTAATCCAGATGATCAAATCAAAACCAGTTTAACCGGTCCAGACAGCTTGAAATATATGCATGTAGGATCACCATTCGGTGTGTCTACTATAAGTCGATTGTTTAGCCGTGTAGTACTTTCATTATTCAAAGACCTCTCATATGTCCGTACTTTTATTGACGACATATGTATCATGTCTCGTTCCCTTGATTCCCATTTTCAACATGTGAAACATATAATCTCCATATTGACAAATTCCAACTCGCGTATCAACTTTAAGAAATCACACTTTGCTAAATCCGAAGTATATCTTTTAGGTTTTTTATTCTCTGCTACATAGAGGGCGAAGAATTGATACTCGCAAACTTTCCAATTTGGAATTGTTACCTCGCCCGGTTACATCCAAACAGTGCCAGTCTTTCCTAGGTTTAGTTAAATAATTTAGACAGCACAATCCAAATGCGGCTATGCTAATGGCACCCATTGATTTTCTCCGATCACACGATGAAAAGAATAAAGGAAAAAGATTCGAATGGTCATCCATTCATGATATGCACTTTAGTACTCTTGAACGTATCCTCGTCTCTGACATTGTACAAAGCCACCCTGACCTAAATCATCCCTTCTTTATTGCAACAGATGCCTCTGATTTTGCGATTGGCCGTTCTTTATTCCAAGAATATAAGAATACAACAGCGGATGGAGATCCAAAGACTATTATTGAACATATTGGGTTCTTTTCACGAAAATTGAGTTCTAGTGAAGTTAGATATAGTTGCACCATGCGAGAAATGATTGCCTGTGTTTTTGCGCTAAAACAATTTCACAAGTTCGTCTGGGGTACACTTATCTCCATACCCAAAAGCATTCCAATTCTATGATAATCAAATGGCTAGGCATAATATTGGATTATGGATTCAAAGTCATCTATATTATATGTGTAGATAATATCTTACCTGATGCTTTATCCGTTTATATCCCCCTGCTGTAGACCCTTCTACAGGTCATAGTAGACCATTACACATTACTTCATCTGGTAATTACCGCGCAATCTTTAGTCGTATCAACCTAAAAAAGAAAGAGTTAAGTGTTCGAACAGTACAAATTCACGAGTCTTTTACCAGAAATCTTTAGAGTCATCTGCCGTCATTCATTCAGAATGAACTTTACAAACGCGATCGTCAAGATTCCACTGTAAGTGCAGACGTCACTCATGTCAGTGCTGTTTCTGTATGCGACAATAGGTCCCTAAATTCTTTTTATAATATATTCTTCATTCAAAGTGGGCAAAGTATACACGCTGATTATTTAGTTGCACCCGAATCTGAAAGAAAATCACAATAAATTCGGTCATTATAAGGCGCTGAACAAATGGATAAACGTCTTCACTAAGAAGGTATTCACTGGCCTAAGCTGATTGATAATTGTATTGAGTTCATACGTAAATGTCACTGAATGTCAGAAACACAAATTCATTATTACTAACCTTTCCAAAGGACTTTAATGTGCTGCCGTAAAAAAAAAAAGAGGAAAAAAAAAGCGATAAAGTTGTTACAGTTTATATAAAAAAAGAACAAGAACTGGCTTCTGTCAGGATGACATAATTTTGCCTAACAATTTAAAACACAAATTTTATCAGGATTACTTTTTTGTATAACGAGACTAAACCTCTATTGCATAATGTGAACAGTATAGAACACACATTTTATCAGAATTAATTATAAACTACACGTTGTAAACTAAACAGGCTCATCAGACTCGCTACGTAGTGAGTATTATGTTGAAAGGTTGCAATTCCAGTGTATCACTAAAAGTCAATCTTTACAAAAAAAAAAAAAAACGGGATGTAGTTTATGGTACATTGCTTTTGTATCACTCCAAAATAAGAGCATACGTTTCGTGTAGGTGCATGGTAGATGCATTGTGAAACAACTAAATCTAAATTGGTGTCTCTTTCATTGTTTGTTTGTTATAAAATATAATTGAACAAATCCAATTCTTTTATATTTTTATTGGAAACAATCAATATCTGATCCACAACGTATAAAAAAGAAAAGGAATGTCGATACTTTTACTTGTTATCTTCTTTTTCTTTTACGCATTATATATATATATATATATAAAGACTGCTATAAAGGCGGATTATACCTATGTGTAGCGTACCAAGAACTTGTACTATCTATCGCAATTGTTCATTTCTTTACTTTTGGGCAGCAGAGAAGTTATTAAGCCACGTAATAAGACTTTTACTGTATTTTATGTACAACTCCGGTGATATAAAAGGATGCTCTCGACTTGGAGACAATAGGATGTGTTTACACCTGGTAGCATAATCGCTAAGTTTATATGAAGAACAGCTTGTTTGTGGATTAATCAGGGTGCTTTATTTATATATAATAAACTGTCATATTTCTATAACTCTACATTAACCTTTAGCATCTTAACAAAATAAACCATTATACTTTATAAAAGAAAAAAAAAACAAATTGTTTGACTGAACAAAGTTTATAAAGAAGATGAACGGAGAATGTGAGATAATTGAACTGTTATTTATTTAGTTGAATACATATTACGTACGATGGTGTACCTTTGTAATGTTGCATGTATCAGTGACTTATAGAGAGCAGCTATTCTGTATCGAAATTTCGGCGGCGGCTGTTTGGGTCCGTAGGCCTGTTATCCAATTTTTGACGGTTTTTAATGTAGCGAACGGGAACTTAAAATGATTGGACATTATGAGTTCAATTCGGAAGAAGCGTTGAGCCGAAAACTTAAATATAGATATTTTGAAAACCTTGGTAATTTTCTTCCCTCTTTTCTTTTTCTATATTCTGAAAAAAAAAAGAAAAAATGTCAGAGAACGCTTTTGCTCAACACGTATTATCTTCAATTCGTAACGAATTGAATTTGTTAAAATCACATAACTATATTCAACCTGGTGCTTATGATGAAATTTTAAGATTGTTGCCTTCCAATATCAGCAAGGGCAACCAGTCCAATCACGCTCATGGCGCAATGCCTACTAACACGGGTATGTCCAATGGAGGTATGCCTGGTATGCCTGGTATGAATGTATCATCTCCAGCCAATGCTCCCCTTCCTCCTCCTTCTTATAACAGCTCAGAGAACAAACTCGGTACAGCTGAAGCCTTGTACGACTACACTGGTGACAACATGAATACCGATTTGAGCTTCCGTAGAGGGGACATTATCCAATTAACCGAACTAGGTAAAGTAACCCCACTGTTAAATGGTCGGCCCTGTTGTTAATGTGTTTTGTTTCTAATAGTGAACGATGATTGGTGGAAAGGAACACTGCACGGAAAAAACGGTATTTTCCCTCGCTCGTATGTTAAAAAAATTGAGTAAGTGTGTCCATATATGCCAAGATTTTATTGTTTATAAGAGTGTACTTATTTTATTGTTAAAGGCCCGCTGTTAGTGAAAAGAAGCCTCCTCCACCTCCACAACGCGACAGTTATCCTCCTCCTCCTCCATCACAACAGCGTGATAGTTACGGCTATTCACCAGTACCACCCAAGCAGGAGTCCTATAACTATCCTCCTCCTCCTCAAAATTCAAGTTACGCTGCACCTCCTTCTCAGTCATATGCTGCTCCTCCTCCTGCTAGTAACAATTACGCATCACAATATCCTCCTCCCCAACAACAAGTTTCAAATTATAGCGTCCCTCCTCCTTTAGCCAGCACAGCTTCCGCACCAGCTGTAGTTGAGTCGCATCATGAAGAGAGTAAAATGTCAGGTTTTGGAAAGAAAATTGCTGGTAATGTAGCCAATGCAGCTACCTGGGGCTTCGGTGCAACTAGTAAGTATATCAGATATATTAAAAACAAGGGGGGAACGAATTAATTTACTAATAACTCTTTTTATAGTTGGTGGTAATGTTGCAAATTCAATCTTTTAAAATAGAATATATACATTTAAATAAAAGAGGATATCCTTCGTTTTATAACATTTTTATTCTGGGGTTTATAGTGTTCAACATATTTAAGGCGTAGTGCTTAAAGCAGTGATACGTTGGATTAAATCGGTCATTCTATCATCAATGACCTTGATGTTGTTGTTAATAGATTCGTCATTTTCTTGTAAGCTCTTGTTTAGCTATTATTATTATTATTATTTTAAAAAAAAAGAATGGTTAAACAATGGAAAAGATTTGAAGAGCTGAAAAGTAACTTACTAAATCACAGGTGGTTGTTAAACTTTTCAATTCGTCAGTCATTCTGGTTTGTTCCTCCGAAATGACCTTGACAGATTGTCCAAAGGCAGCAGCTTCGGTATGTAAACCTTGTAAGGCCTTAAGCCTTGTTAATAGAGCAGGCGTCAGATTTAAAAGAGGATCAACCTTTTCCAGCGTGGCAAATAATTGATTGACTTTGGCTTCAGCGTCATTGGAAAGACCATCAGGAGCATGCTCTGCTGTAGTAGCTTGGTTTAACGAGTTGGATACAGCATAACCTAAAACCTTGGTATCTTTACGGCCTGATTTCAATTCATTTAATCGATCCAGATCACTGTTTAAACCCTTTACTCTTCTTGCTACCATTTCCAATTGTCTGGGTTGGGCAAGGACTACCACTTGTTGTTCCAATTTTGCGAGTGAATTGATGAGTGAAGAAGAAGCAAGGTTCGAGGACTAAAAAAAATGCGACATGTCAAACACAACCCTTTGATTCAAATGCAAGAGACTTACGAAATCATCTAAAGCTTGTCCTGCACTAGATCCGACAAGTTTCTCTATTTTGGCTATACGTTCATCGATGTCTGATAATTTATTCTCTTTGTGCATTTTGGCAGTCTCAGGGGTATAAAAAAGCTCATAAGTAACCATCTTATTTGAAGGTGTTAGTATATACTTGATTAACTTGTAGTTTTACAAATCTTACATCGTTTTTGGGGCTGTTATCCAAATCAGCAGGCATAGGAGGTTCAGCTTCAGCGGAGGAGTTATCAACAGTGGGGGCTGTGTGCTTGAAGGCTTCCAGCTGTTTAATTAAGGCTTTTGCCTCATCCACCGATCTACCATAGTTTGATTTCTGACCAACCTCTTCTCCATCTCCTACTTGTTGGTTCATGCGAACTAAATCTGATTGAAGATATGAAATCTGTGAAAGAATATCTGACTGAGAAATAGTTTCTTTTGCATCAGCTGGTTCCTATAACAAAGAAGAAGAAAAAAAAAGGGCGCATTAACACCTTTTTGCTTAACTACTGAAGATAAGTGTTTTACTTTGGCCTTTTCCATTTCATCGTTTAATTCTTGCACTTCAAACATGAGACGGCGTAACTTTTGTAAAGGAGTTTCGTCGAGAGACAGGTCCTTGGGCAAAATTTCATATTCACTGGTTTCCATGGCAGGAGGACGTCTAACATAGGTGCGGTACATGGCCTTCTTTCTTCGAGTTAAACGATCCGAAAAGTCTGTTTATCGTGTTAGTGTACTCAGTTATGTACCATGTGTATATATAGTACCAATATCAGTAGAGTCAACAATGCTGCTTTTGAATCTGTTTGCTGCATCTTTTACAGAAACACGAGATTTAACTACACTCTCATTATCGTCATCATCACTCGACTACAAACTTACATTGTAAGCATTACTTTATAAAAAAACACGTATGAGTTTTCTATAAAAAAAAAAGTTGGTACCTGGTTTTCAAAAGACACAATGGGAGCATTCTCGTTCGAATCAGGTGTTTCGTAAACATCTGGTTGATCATCCTAAGTATTATGTAATAAATGTGCCATTAGATAAAAAAATTTCAAGCGTATCAAGAGTAACAAGCTTACAATATCAGGTAAAGTCGAATATTTGGAAGCCATTGTTTACAATAAAAGGAACAACAACAAAAAAAAGAAAACAAATTTTATTATTTTTAGTGTTTGTGCACAAACAGAGAAATAGTTAATTTCCAGCTCCACGTGATCTGATTTTGGATTTTAGGTACTCATTCTCCTGTCTTAAACGATGTATCTCTCGTTTATACTCTGTGACTAGGCTTAATTCATGTTTGACTTGGTTTAGTATCTCCTTTTGTTTGGCTAATTTGGATCTTAGGACCCCAACGAGTCGTGTCAGGCATGATAATTGAAACTATGTTTATATCCGTCAATTAAAAAAACGTCAGTTTTTTTCGGTATTTGTACTAGGAGACTTATTACATTGACGATATTTTCAGAATCATTCATCAAGGTCTTTACTGGTTTCAAAAATCCCGCTCCATTGTAAGGTGTCTTTTATACGAAACAGATATAAGCATACTTCTTAAGGGAGTAGCAAACCTTTACCTGATCACCTATTAATGCAAATTTGCAAGGCTTTTTGCAGATTGGACAGACGCGGTTATGTCGATGATAACATGGTCCGCAAATGACATGACCACATTCTGTCATATAATCCCATTCTGTCAGCCCATTTCCACAATAATCACATATATCGTCCATTCTTTTTTTTGTTTACAACCTTTATTTTATAAAGAAAGCTAAAAAAAAAAAAGAAGTAATCCATTCTAATAAGAAATATAAAAAAAAAAAGAGGTGAGTTTTGTTGAAGGAGGGACGGGCAAATTTACATAAAGAGGAGAGGGATAATCTAGTTGTTGACAGAGTATTTGTAACTAATGAAAGATTGTTAGTATGAACGATGATACTCCCTTACTTGTGGACTTACCCGCATTTTTTACAGTTATAAAAGACAGTTTGACCTTCATCAGCAGAACGCAATTGCATGGTGTGATATTCCATCTCATGATGTCCACAGTTAGGACACTTTTCTTGAATCTAAATAGATATCTTAGAAACCCGTGTACTCTCTCTCTCTCTCTCTCTCTCTCTATCTCTTACCATGGCTCTTGCTTGGACGTTTTCTTTGCTTTGTTGCACTGTGTGACGTTTAGACTTTAATTTGGATTGGAAAGAACGCTCTGAAGAAGTGGTGATAACTTCTGTTGCCTCAACACCTAATATTATCTCTTTAAGCTAAAGTTTCGAAAAAATATATGCGTCCGTTCTTACCGGCAGTTCTGAAAGCACAGCTACATTGGTTACATAATAAGATATCGTCCTCATTGCCAGCCATGTCTAAAAGGTTGCCACATTCGGGGCAAAAGGTAAGGGAACCAATGATATTATCTGCGGTCGACATTATGTATTTTTATTTTATGAATTGTTGTGAAAGAAGAAGAAAAAAAAAACGCTGTACCTTCCATATTAAAAAAAAAAATAGACGTGGTGGCTTAATTTTGTAAAATGGTCACAATTAGGTAACCTGTTTTTTTTATTCTTCATCACTCTCATCAGAGTCTTCTTCGGATTCTTCCTCAGCTTCCTGTAACCATTCAATAAATTTGGCAGCCTTCTCTCTCACCTTTAATTCGGCAGCGTTAGCCTTGGAAAGATCGGAAGAGAACCATTTCTGGATAGCGTCTTCTTCAAGCACGTCGGTATTATAAAGTAATTGTAAAGCACCCGAGAAAATCTTGCTTAAATGTTCGTGTGCGGCAGAATGCTTTTGAAGCAATTGTAACACATGTAATTGATCCTCTGCGGAATGGGTCATCTTTCCGATCAAAGGGGCCCATTTTGTCAAAACTGTCTTCATGCTGGAGATAGAGTTATTACGATCAATATGATCAAAGATG
Organism: Mucor mucedo; assembly: GCF_025094135.1. Classification (NCBI taxonomy): domain Eukaryota; kingdom Fungi; phylum Mucoromycota; class Mucoromycetes; order Mucorales; family Mucoraceae; genus Mucor; species Mucor mucedo. Next base: position 153,523 of record NW_026252325.1, on the reverse strand, counting down.
ATGGGGATCATCACCTCTCTAATATCTGTATAAGATCCATTACTGGACATACGTAAACCAGTGACTTCTAATGCAGCTGTGTAAACCGTATGGTTCTCATCAATAGATCTTTCAATCGTTTGAGAAATTTCCTTTTTAAATTCGTCCGTCTTTTTAGCCATGCTAGTTTCAAGTGCCCATGATCCATTGATTGATCCAATATCATCATCATCACTATCTGATTCTCCTACTTCACTAGCACTGTCTGTAACATCTCCATCATCGAGAACAAGATCAGCCATATCGAAAGCTACATTGATACATTAATTAGTAATATTACTATCGCGCTTAATAATGCATGCTTACATAATGATCCCAACTTTATATTACGAACATCAACTTCATCATCATCAGAGCGAATTGTCCAAGAGTAAACAGGTTCATGATCTCCTGTGAGTACGTGTTGACGCTCCTCTTCATCATCTTCCTCGTCACTGCTTTCATCGAATGTGCTATTCTTGGGTTGAGGTAAGAGACTTAATCTAGAGTATTTAGGAATAGTAGCATTAGGACCAATTGTCACATTGAGAGAGATCAAACAGCCTTGAGCAATCTTGGTATTTTCCAAGATGTTGGCATGATGAGCAATGATACTCTTTTTGACAGTACAATTGTCAGAAATGGTGACATTATCCCAAAGGAAAGCTCCCTCCAATACGACATTATCACCGATGGTACAATTGTTACCGATAATGGAGTTACCGATACGTGTATTTTCACCAATCACGGTGTTTGATCCAATTTGAACATTTTCATCAATGATACAAGACCTTGAAAGGACAACGTTCATGGATTTATAAATGTTTCCTCTGGTGAATTCGTAATCGTCGCCAGATTTCAAGTTGGTCTCGGGTACGATGGGGAAAGCCCAACGGTTCAACATGTGGTTACTGATGGTACTATAGAGTTGCTCGTTTTGAACACGAGCTACATATGGCTCAGCTACAAGCTTGGTGTAGATGGTTTTACCCAAAATATCCGAGGTCAAGATACCGTGCACGAAATCTGCACGCAAACGCTGCCAATCGAAATTCTCGGTGAAAAGTGCTGGAACTTCGACAGAACAAATGTCAAGGTAGGGATCGACGAGGTCGTTACGGAATTCAATTTGAGGTCTATTTTCAAAAATTTCGGGTGAAATCTCCATACGATGCTTGCGGGGTAGCGAAACAACAGATTCGTAATACACACATTGTTGGGTGATGGGATCCATTACAAACACACTATTGGCATCCTTTGCTCTTTTTTTTTTGTATAAACATGTCAGATCCTTATTATGATTACTCTAATATGTCTATCTTACCTGGCAGTATGAGTACGAGAAGCCTCCTTGAGAACCATAGTCATGATCGAATTCTTGTCGGTCTTCTTGCGTGCACGATGTTCTTCAAGCACCTTGTCCAATTTGATGTTTGAAATTAATTCACCAGAGGTTAAAATAAAGTCGCTTGAAATCAATTGACGAGCGTCCAGTTCACGAATAGCGTCACCCACAGACATGCACTCGGGTGTAGGTACAATTTTTACTGAAAGTCTAGAGGTAGGCTTCATCCAATCCGAATTTCTATTCAATTGAATTAATTTTTTGTTTGTAAGTTCATTTAATACTTCGTATGATACAAAAAAAAAAAAGACTTACTCAAAGTAACTCTTAATGGCATCAATGTGAGTTGTACAAACAATCAAAACTTCAAAAATATCAACAGTTGCCAATAATTCTAATGTATATTCAATCAAGGGAATGTTACAAAGAGGCATAAGACACTACAAAAAAAATCTGTCAATGAATACACACAAGGACACTGGAAGGTTTCTTACTCTGGGTAATTCATGAGAAATAGGAAGAAATTGATCTTCAAATGAGTCAGTCAAGATAACAGCTTGGAAAGGCTCTTCTGCCTCTTCATTCTCATTATTCACTTTCTTTTGTTTAGGTGGCATTTTTTTTTTATATGTATGTTCAATAAAGTGTCTGGTTCGCGAAACAGCTGGCTCCAACTTCTCTTAAAAGGCACCAAGAAAAAAAAAAAAAAAAGTGACTGCTCACTCACAATATGATCTTGATACATGGTCAAAGACTGCATGATTGTGCACCTTTGCTTTTCAAGGATAGTTAAACTTGTGAGCTTTTACCGCAAGAAAAAAGTATGATAATATAAAAGGTAGTTGCTTGGTATCTCCAATGGGCATTGTAGCGTTCCGACGAAAGTTTAAAGTGGTGGGTAGACCCAGAGCAAATAATCATGAGGGTTTAATGTAGGCAGTGTTTTCCCTTTCGCAATTAAAGAATGGAAACATTATATTCACAATGGCTTGAAAATTCCATTTGTTTATTATTAAACTTCTTGTTAGTAAATGATTAATTGAATATGTATAAATAAAAATGGCTATCCTAGTATACAATCGGATGTGTATAATTCAACAGGATTCCGGTCACAGCCAAATATAGCAGAACGATTCCATTGCGATACACAGAGTTCAATAGAAGGGATAATGTTTGTTTGTTTCCACCTGATATATCCTCTATTTTCTATCGAAAAGGCAGGTGAAAACTCTTGGATAGATCCCATGGCATCAGCTGCATTCTGTAGGGAGCATCGAGGACACTTTGTTTGACAGGTGAAAAACTCTTTTTGTGCTAACTCATAAGAAGTTGTGTTCATCTCTGTCATAAAGTTAAACAATGTCTTTCGATATCCTTGGCAGGCATCAGCACATTCTTTTATTTGACGCGCAACATCTGCTGGCATCAGCTCGTCGGTATCGTCAGCCCATACGGTGTTTAATTTGAAGAATAAAATGAGGATAATAAACCTGCTGGAAGGTAGCATAAGTGCTAAAAGAGAATGATTATAACTATCTACGAAATAATGTTATTACAACTTTCAATAAGGCCTATATATATATATAAATATATACACGTATTTATTAGTAATAAGAAAGAAATATATATTTTTGTGAAAAAGTACAATCAAAAGTAAGTATTTATGTACTACAACGCATAAAAAGTTAAATTGTGATATTTATCCCTTGTTTCCTCTGTTTCCAGCACCCTTTGGATTGGCCTCAACAAATTCATCCCATTGTCTCTTCTTCATTGTGTCAGCATCATGAGCTTCATAATCATTATCATCCATTGGTGGTTTTTCGGGTTGTTCACCACTATGATAATGAAATTGTTACACAAAGAATTCGTTTTCATTATGTCAGATAACTTACCCTCCCTCAATGATATTTCCTCTTGCCTTTTCCTGCTCCAAATATTCATCAATCGACATTGTTGGTAAATTATGTCCATAGCCAAACACTTGACTCTTCATTTGTTCTCGTTTGTTCATGATCACAAATGGTTGTAAAGGTCTACCTTCTTTACTCAACATGGGCTTATCCTTGCCCCAAGTAGGTCTATTTAACACAGGTTCACGGTTATCAAGTGCGGTCGAAGTACCTGTCTTTTCCATCATTTCACGCATAATTTCCATTTCTTTCACCATGACAAATTCTTGTTCTATGGCATGCCAATTCTCCAAGGCTCTCAAGGTTTCCAACTCGATCAAAGCTTCCACCCATTCACGCTCTACCTCTTCCACATCACGATCCTCGTCATCTTTTTTACCAGCCACACCATCAAGTTGGGCACGTAACTGTTGGATCTGGCTTTTGACAGCTCTTTCACGCTTGAAACGTGCAATCTTTTGATCACGCTGTTGAGCAGCAGGAACAGAAGGTGACTTGCCCTTGTTATGGCTCAACTGCTCGATAATGACTGAATCTTCTTTGCGAATCAAGCCGTGATCTTGACATGTACTTATGAAGCGCTGAATATATTCCTATAAGAAGACAGTAGTTAATAACACTTTTTTTTTTTTGAATGCCAACTGACTAATCCATCTTTACTCTTGACTTTTCGAGAATCTTGCTGCGATCGATGTCTTTGCCAGACACCTTCAGGGTCAAGTCACCCAGGTAAGCTGGTATTAACAAAAACTTTAAGTCGTTTGTGTTGATTTCATCAAAGATTTCATTGTCACTAAAGATGTTGAGTTGAGCAACAAGTGCATCCGCGCGACTAAGACGTTGAATAGCATCAGCTACTTTGGCTTGGTATTCAGGATCGATGCTAGATAAAGAAGTATCTTCCAACTCGGTGAGAATAGTCTGTCCTGTACTGAATAATTTTCCAAGCGATAAACCGTCTAAAGCACTCATTTGTTATAAAGGAAAAAAGAAAAGAAGGTGTGCGAGCAAAATAAAAATAAAATCCACATTTTATATAAAAAGTCTTGTACACCACAAATGAGAAATATTTGAATATCTTACAAATATCTAGTTTTTCCGGGAAGGAAGGATTGCACACTGGAAATGGCCACCTTTGCGCTTCTTAGCAGAGGTAACCCAAGACCTGCAAAAGTTGTAAGCTATTTTTAAATGGAGGTTTCATCCTCAGATAGCAACAAGCTATCATGTTTTAGAATACTGTTTCAATACCAATATGAATAGTCCAAATACCAAACATAATGTGCGTTTTGTAACAACTTATTGACATCCTGACATGAAAGAAGTCACGTTATTGGGGATAAGAAACTTATAACTCTGCGTGTTTTTTTATTTTTTATTTATTTTTTCTTCTTGTTTTTCAAAGCTTTACCAATGGATCCTTTGTCACTTCTTCGTGAGTCGACTATTAACAACAAACCAGTGGTTCTTCTTGATGCTGACGGTGCGTCCGTTCCCAACATCTCTGATGCCAAGAATATCCAGTTTAATGGCGATACCATCTTTCCTCGTGACACGCCAACGAATTTCAAAAAGACCACCGCGGCCGAGAACGAGACATACGCTTTGGAGACCTTAATTTTCTTGGTACAAAACGCACAACTTGATAACTCAGCCTATTTCAAAGAATGCCGTAACCGTCAAATTGAACATGTTTCCATTGTCGATAGAAGAAAAATTCTTGATTACCTAACGGGTAAAGTCGACCAATCTCCAAACGTCATTCAAGCCAACAACACTGGTAAGTTTTCATTAAAAAACTCACCTGTCGGCATTTGTTTTAAATATTTGTATATAAACTTACAGAAAAGCGACCAAGAGACGACGTCACTTCAACCGAATCATCCATCAAAAAAGCTAAAGTCACACCTTTGAAATCAGACGATTCCATTTTTATTGTGAAGCAAGTAGTTTCGCGTGAACGTGAGATCTTGACTCTCTCTTCCGTCTTAAGAGGCAACAAGAACTTTACCCACGCTATTAATTTAGCCCAACAATTAGTATTAAAGAAGGAAGTACCTGTCGCTCGCCTCAATACGCAAAAATCTGGTCTTCCTGCAGCCCACAAACCTAGTTCGGCTGTACCTGCTAAATCTGCAGCAGCTGTAAAGAGCCAGAAGCTATCCAGCAAGGATAAGATTCCTCTCATCATTGTACCCGCTGCACCCACCGCCAAATTTACATTATATAATATTAAGCAATTCTTGGAGGATCAAAAGTAATGTTATAATTTAGTGTGAACATAGTGCGCTAGAGAAACTTACTTTTTTTACTTTGTCGGTAGATATGAGGACTCGCAGGCATTAAGAGATGAAGGTCGTAAAAAGCCAGAGAGAGTCACAGTTGAACGCAAGAAGCCCAACGGTCAATCTGTACCTTATCATGTAGTGGATTCGGTTGCTCACTTTAAACAAAGTGATTGGGATCGTGTTTGCTGTGTATTTGTTGCAGGTCAATTATGGCAATTTAAGGGTTGGAAATGGGAAAAACCTGTGGAATTATTTAGTAATGGTAAATTTGCGGAAGAAAAAAAACATCTGTGGAAAATATCTATCTTTTACTGAATATACTTTTTTTTTTTTTTCAGTCAAGGGATTTTATCCAAAATGGACTAGTGATAAAATCACGGCACCTGCTTCAGAATGGGCAGTATCCGAAATGAATGTAAGTGTTTTTAATGAATTAGGATTAGGTAAAACATTATTAAAGAAACATGTGGATATAGATTCATCGACACAAAAGACATATGGACAAAGCAGCTGTTTCACAGTTCTGGGATGCCTTGGACAGTTACAATGCTACCCACAAACAGTATCTCAATTTCTAATTCCATTTTATTTATCTCTTTCTTCCTCTCTTTTGTCAAAAAAAAATACATTTATATCACCATCACATAATAAAATGCGTATTATGTCGACTTTAATAAGCACTGAACAACGATCTATCAAATCTGAGCATTTACTGTTCATTGAATAGTTAAAGGAGAGAACCAAGAATAAGTCTGCTATTCTGTCAGTTTGATAAAGAATTGTATAATACTTAGTTTGTAGTTGTCACTTGTTTTCGACTTTCGCTCTGAAGGCTGTTGTGATACCAATGACTTAAGTTTGCATTCATGAGTGCGACACTATATGTTTAAGCTTCAAATAGAAATGCGAAAAAAAGACTTGTTGGAAATAGCCGATGGCGCACGTAATCGGCGTGAGGTTTACAGAAAACTCAGAAAGGTGAATAAAATACGAGGGGATTCATCTCAACACAAAACTCTGCTTGTCACTATTTTATTTTTCATTTAGTATAGGTAAAACTTACCAGAAGAAGAGACTGAAGTTTATCGATGGTGTAATAAGACTTGTTTATACTATATTTTGCATTCTATCCCGGAGAAGTGAGAGTGTGGCACCATTTACTTCTTAAAATATTCTGTCTCGCTTGCTCACAATCCATTCAAAGATTGATAGATTAATTAAAGTCAAATTTCTTATTACCGAATATTCTATTATGGCTCATAAAATTTAACATAATGACCGTAGTTACGCTATAAAGAAACAGAGCAATCGTAATTGGTGCTCGAGAAACAATGCAGTATAGTTCTTACTTTGATCGCTGCTATAATTCCGGGAATGCGACAGAGACCAAGTGATACCATTGTTACTCATATTCAAGTAACCTTCAAGTTGTTTTTTTTTGGCGAGCTTTGTTTCGGTGAGCGTGGCATATATAAAAAACTAAGCACCATATAGACCTCCTTCTCTTTAAAGCATTGCTTTCCCCTATCCAAGTTCAAAAAAGTAAGGGAATGCGCAGATACGACTAATCTTGTATGCGAAGATATTTGTCGGGGTTAAGAAAGACAAGGTTGCTCAGACTGTTTGGCAAAAAAAAAAGGGCAACTCTCTTTCTTTCCAACTTAAAAATGGCAGCTCGCTTACCCAATTTAATACCTCCCTTCCGATTTACAATTGTAGAAGAAAACCTCTTTCGAGGGGGATATCCTAAACCACGCAACATTCGTTTTTTAAAGAGGTAAAGAAAAAGCAATGACACGATGAGGCGCCCTTTTTTTGACAAGATCATTAACTATGGTTATAGATTAAGACTAAAGACCATACTTTCCTTGATTCCAGATAAAATTATGCCAGAAATGCAACACTTTTGTGACGAGAATAATATCCAGCTACTTCATTTAAATGTAGACAAGATGAAGGAAGACAATATCCCATTAACGTACAACAAGACCATTATGGCACTGGAAGTATGTCCCTTATAAAATTTATCAGCCTTCTGGTATACTAATCTGACAACACAGCTCATGATAGATCCTGCTAATCATCCATTGTACATTCACTGTTTGGATGGTGCCGATGTCACTGGGTTAGTGATCGCCTGTTTGCGTAAGTTACAAATGTGGAGCAATTCAAGTGCTATGAGTGAGTTTGCACGTAGCTTAAACTCGAGCGTTGTCACTAGTGAGGAATTCGAATTCATTGAGAACTTCAAGAACTTTGATGTTACGATCCCCATGACACTACCCTCCTGGTTATGGACGGGCCAAGTGAGTTTTAGAAAGCACGCGACACTCAGGCTGAAATTTTTAAATCCGGAAATGATGACAGAGGAAGAACGAGAGTTAAAGGATCTAAAAGAGAAGAAAGAAAAGGAGAAGGAAGATTATTATAAAAAGAGAAAGAATGGTAAGACACTACTCAAAGGTGTTATATACACATCTAACATGTCACTGTGTATGTATATAGATCTTTTGGATAATCTATTTGATCCCAATACACCTAGACATCGTGCAAGTCCAACCACGGCAAATACCAACAATAACAACACACCTCTGCCCTCCACGCCTGGAACGGATGATGAGTTTACAACGAATGCGTCATCGACACATGTAACCGAGAAACACAAGGTAGATTCGGATGCCAAAGATCCTTATCTAGTGGATGTGGATGTGGATGTGGATGGGGTGATGATGGATGGTCTTGATCAAGTAGAATATATGAATCGTAATGCAGGCAATTCATCGAACAGTAGGTTTTACGCTGGTGATGATGATGATATAATGGAAGATGGGGATGAATATGAAGGTACAAGGTTTACTACAGAACCCATCAGTCGAACATTAGAAGCTTTAGCCTTAGAAGGTCTGACTGAATTTTAAAAAAAATATAAATGCTTTTTTATTTTATTTTTTTGCATGATTTTTTGCTGATAAAAAAAACTTCAGTTTCTCGGGTGGGGAATGTGAATAATGAAACTTGGTGAGTATTATAAATAAATGTAAAGGGGATGTGTGCAAGTGTGTGTAAAAGTGTGAGTATTTAGTGAAAAAAAAATTATCCACTGCACATGAGACAAGCATCTTCATTATCTATAGAACATTGTAATTGTGCCAATCTCTTTTGTTCTGCTGCATCCACAGTGATTTCGTTCTCTTCCAATGACATGGTTTTAAGAGCCAATTGATCAACCGTAAACTAATTATAGAAATGAGTACAAAGGGATTAAATATGAATAAACCTTTTTTTTTTTTTTACCTTGATAGCATCAACAGCAGGTCTTGATCGTAAATAGTACATGCCTGTCTTCAGTCCCTTCTTCCAAGCATAGAAATGCATTGAGGTCAATTTACCATAATTGGGTTCAGCTGAGAACAAGTTCATGGATTGCGATTGATCAATGAAAGCTGCTCTATCTGCAGCCATATCAATAATGGTTCTTTGTGAGATTTCCCAGACAGTCTTGTAAAGCTTCTTTAAATCATCAGGAATATTGGGGATTTCTTGGATACTACCACCATGGGCAATCATCATGTTTTTCACATTCTCGTTCCACAAACCAAGCTTAACAAGATCTGTTAATAAATGTTGGTTTACCACTTGGAATTCACCACTTTGGACACGACGGGTATAGATATTACTGGTGTAGGGCTCGAAACATTCATTGTTGCCCAAGATTTGACTGGTACTGGCAGTAGGCATAGGAGCCAACAAAAGTGAGTTACGCACACCATATTTTTTGATATTCGCTCTTAAGGTGGTCCAGTCGAAACGATCTGAGCCCTCTACTTTCCACATGTCGTGTTGAAGGATACCTTGGCTGATGGGAGAGCCAGGGTAGGTCTCATAGGGACCATTTTCTCTGGCCATTTCACAAGAGGCCGTTAAGGAAGCAAAATAGATTGCTTCGAAGATATCCTTGTTTAATTGAGCAGCTTCGGCAGAATCAAAGGGATATCCCATCAAGATGAAAGCGTCTGCAAGACCTTGGACACCGAGACCAATGGGACGGTGACGCATATTACTGTTACGTGCTTCCTCCACAGGGTAATAATTAACATCAATGACCTTATTTAAGTTACGTGTCACAACCTTTGCAACCTCATGAAGCTTTTCGAAATCAAATGTCTGTGTTTCCACATTGACAAACTTTGGTAACGCAAGTGAGGCTAAATTACATACTGCAACTTCATCAGGAGAAGTGAACTCCATAATTTCTAAATGAAGTATGTCTCAGCAACTACATTTTACCCCCGTTACACATATAAAAAAGCCTTATTACCTGTACATAAGTTGGATGAAGTGATGGTTCCCAAGTTCTTTTGATTGGACTTTTCATTACAAGCATCTAAAAATCCAAGTATTAGTAGTCACATCCAAGAAAAAAAAAGATTTTTTTTTCTAGTTTACCTTTATAACACATGTAAGGCATACCAGTTTCGATTTGAGCTTCCATGATAGCAAACCAAAGCTTTTGAGCATCAATAGTCTTTCTGGCTTTTCCTTCTTGCTCATAACGCGTATAGAGGGCATTGAATTTTTCGCCATAAGTATCACACAAACCAGGGGCTTCATTAGGACAGAATAAGGACCAAGATCCATTTTCTTCCACCCGTTGCATGAACAAATCAGGCACCCAGAGGCCTAAGAACAAATCACGTGCACGCATCTCCTCGGCACCACTATTCTTTCTTAACTCTAAGAAATCAAAGACATCAACGTGCCAAGGTTCCAGGTACATGGCGAAGTTACCGTTACGTTTACCTCCACCTTGTGTCACAAAACGAGCAGTGTCGTTAAAGACACGCAACATGGGAACGATACCGTTGGAAGTACCATTGGTGCCCGCAATATATGAGCCTGAGGCACGTACCTTTTGGAAGGAAACACCTACACCGCCTGCGGCTTTGGAGATACGAGCACATGTACTCAAAGTATCATAAATACCTTCAATACTATCTTCACGCATTTGCACCAGGAAACAACTGGATAATTGGGGCTTGGGTGTACCTGCATTGAATAAGGTAGGTGTGGCATGTGTGAAGTACTTGGAAGACATGAGCTCATAGGTCTTGAAAGCGCTGACGAGATCGTTACCATGGATACCAATAGCAACACGCATAATCATATATTGAGGACGTTCGACGATCTTGCCGTTGATCTTGAAAAGGTAACTACGTTCCAAAGTTTTGAAACCAAAGAAATTGAAATCATAATCTCTGTCACTGACAATGACCGAATCGATTTTATCAGCGTTGGCCATGACAGTGTCATAGAGGGCTTTGGAGATGAGAGGATTGGGTTGCTTCAAGATAGGATGTTCGTGGTGATAGAGCTTGTGGATGACCGTGCTGAACTTGGGGTCTGTTTCTTTCTGGAGGTTGGAAATAACAATACGAGCAGCGAGGACAGCAAAATCAGGATGACCGGTGGTCATATAAGCTGCTGTTTCTGCAGCAAGATTATCCAATTCCACGGTAGTGATGCCTTGATACACGCCAGACACTACTTTTTGAGAAATCTCTGCGGCACTAACAAATTCTTCATTTAATCCATAACATAACTTGGCGATACGTGAAGTAATCTTGTCAAATAAGACTCGTTCTTTGCTTCCGTCTATATTGTCATATCATTATTTAGCAGTATGTCTATTTATTCCTTCATTTTCGTATATTACCTCTTTTAACCACGAACATAATCTTTGTAAAGAAAAGTACTTTATAGAAGAAAGAAAAAGAGGAGAGAAAAAAAAAGGAAAACGATCACGTCGCGGTTTTATAAAAAAAAATAGTAGATTGAAAAAAAAACAATTAGCGACGCGCTTTTTGACGTCACGTCTTTCAATACATGCGTGTTCTCAGGGCGCAACAAGCTGGAATTAAATGGTAAAGTAGTGGCATTTCAATTGATTCATCCCTTGCCCTCCTTTCAGGGTTACGTATAATTTGAAAATGTGGGCTAAATAGACTGTATTTGCAAAGAGTTGACTAAGGTATGTTGTCAGATATATAACAAATGCCGGTGGATGGATTATCTAATTATACGCTCCAAGGCTGTTTGTCCAACTGGCTTGTTTGTAATGTTGTCTCTCTGTAACCTCCCCCTCTCTCTCCTTACTAAGACTACAGGTCCTATGTCTCTTTTCTCGTCCTTGTTCCCATATCAACCGAATTGATTTACTCACTTTTTTTCTATGGAAATAAAATACGCAAATAAGAACTTGTGTAACGATGTCCAATAAATGTGATGTGTTTGCATGACAATGACATAAGAAAAGTAGTTTAAATTGCTTAATGGATTGGATATAGGTTATTTATAATTGGTGTTAGCGCTAAAACCACAAGGATCCATCTTAAGATAACTTAAACAATGGATGTGTGTCTTCAAAAAGAAGAAGAATTGAGTAAAGTATGACATGTCTATAGATGTGTTTGGTGGTACAAGTTTTAGAAGTATAGGATTTTCCAACCATTTACTCATTTAAGATGATCTGTAAAAAAAGGTATGGTTTTGCTTACAATAAAACTATGAGCGAGCTCTTTACACCAATTGTTTTTTTCCAAATAACTGAATATTTTGATCATTTTAATTACGGATTTTGTTGCCAGCTGCCTCTATTTAGTTTACCTTTATTATACAAATTGCTAAAGACAAGAGGTTTCCTTATCAAGACACAAGGAACAAAAATGGCATATTTGTTCAAAAAAAGAGAGAAACGTACCACAATGATTTCCACCTTAAAATTAATTGATCAATTTAGCACAATGGTTACCAACTCAAGCGCTCGAATTGATCGTGTTTCCATCGCACACAGTAATAAGAGATACATGATAGGAGGTATATTTCATTTTGCATGGTATTACACATTTATTTGATATGCCAGCTATCTTTTTTGATAAAAGAAAAACGTGTTTTTTAAAAAGAATTATTGTAGAAGTAGAGATAAGTATGAATCTGTCCTTATCAAGTCTTTATCATAAATCCAACTATTTGGTAAGAGTAATAGGACGGTAACAAACATTGGAACCCTTATAGATGCCTTGCTCAAGGAACAAATCACTTGAGCTGAAACCTACAGTAATATGAGGCCAGAAGGACTTAAAAAATAAAAGCATTAGATACGTTTTTGTCTACACTGCAATAAAAAACAATGATGTGTTACCTGAGGGTCAAAGAGAGCAGTATTACCACCTTTTTTGGCGTACAATTGAAAGATTTTTTCACGGATCTTGATAAGTTCTGGAGCCTTAACAAGAATTTGATAGACAACCTTTTGAACACCCCCAAAGAGTACGTCTTCTTTACCGAGACAGATGGGAGTGACTTTACTGTCCTGGATCTTACTTTGACGAGCAAAGGTATTGATCTGATCAAAAGTCACACCGGCGGTAGCAAGTACAGCGAATTCGGGAGGAGAGATAACGGTTACATGAGATTCACCTCTAGTGATCAAAGGGATCTCTGTTGAGTTGAACGTGTCAAAGACAGGCTTGATATATTGAAAATCGAAGTTCATTCCCAACCAAGATGCGTTTCCTACACAAATGTTAATTTTTTGTATTTGTTTATGTTTGGAATAGTGTACCTGCAGGATGTTCAATAAAAGGCACATTCTTAGGCGAAAAGAGCTTTCGAGATACTTGGATGGGTAATCCTAAACATGTAATGAGTTTTAAAGAAAAAAAAGGTACGCCCCCTTGTTCCTATGTTTACCCTTCCAGTCAACGCCTAAAGGAGTCTTGTGGTGGACTTGGTAAGAAGAAAGATCCACAGCAGAGGCTAACCCGCAAGCAGCAGCAAAAACAAGAGCAATCTTCATAATGTGATGTGTGTTAAAAATTAAAAGGTAATTAAGAAAGATACAAAAAGGAAAAGTAAACCGTACTTATACACAGTGGATGTTTTCTAAATGGTAAAATGTGACAGTAATTTGTCCGCTGACCAATCAAACTAGCAAGCAACTCAAACAATGCCTTTTGTGAAAGCTTTTGGTGATCAGCTGAGCGAAAAAGAAAGCCCGCCCTTTTTTTTCTTTCTTTCTTTACAATGCGAATTCTACTCTACATTGCAACCTTCATTAGTCTGGTTTTTGCTTCGAGCGACTACTTTGATATTTTGGATAGTGAGTTTGAGCAGACAGTAAAGGGAAAGACTCGAACGTTTTACATTACTGCGGAAGAAGAGATTTGGGATTATGCCAGTCAAAGTGCTTCTGCAGCCAACGTGCCAGGTATAAATAACTTAAATAGATAGTTTGTATTATAGCTGGTATTAAATATAACCAGATAAGCATATTATTGGTACAAGGTACTACAAGGCCCTTTATCATGAATACGATGCTAGCTTTCGAGAGAGAAAAGCACGATTTCATTGGCAAGGAAATATGGGTCCTATATTAAGAGCACAAGTGGGTGACACCATCCAAATTCATTTCTGGAATCGGGCCAAACAAAATTATACAATGCATCCACATGTAAATAAACACAAAGTTGGTATACATTTTGAATAATTAGTAACTCTGTTTTCTAGGGAGTATTTTACCAATTTGAAATGGAAGGTGCCATATTCAAAGGTTCTTATGAAAGTGCAGTTGTGCTTCCAAATCACAACTATACATATACATGGCAGGTCTTACCGAGAGCAGGACCAGGACCTGCAGACGGTGACTCGATAGCGTGGGGGTATCATTCTCATGTGAAAGAAACCGATTTGTAAGTAGATATTTTTAACTGATATGAAGTAGGGATGCTAATTCGTATTATAAGATATGCTGGGTTGTATGGTGCTATCGTTATTTACAAGCCTGGTAAATTGTCGCACGATGATATCGTGACATCTGTATTTGGTAAGGCACAAAAAAAAAAAAAAAAAAAAAAATAGGGAAAGAGGATTACCTAACCTTGAGTAGTGGCGGATGAAAACTTGTCGCCTTATTTGAGTCGTACAATGTCAAGCTTATACCCGCAATTTGACCACAACAAATTTGACAAGAACCAGGTATACGGAGCCAATCAGTTTGATACAATCAACGGGCTGGTAAGATCCAACCCCAGTGATTTAAGGATTAAGGGCGAAGTGGATTGGCATTTGCTTGGATGGGGAACCTATTGGGATGTGCAGTACATACGATGGGAACATGGACAAGTATGGTGGGGGGAGCCTGTGACAGAGATGCGATTAATGCCTGCCTCTTTCTATACGGTGACAGTTCAAGTTGACACACCAGGCACCTATGATTTTGGGTCATCTTCCATGAATATGGAATACACTGTTCTCGAGTAAAGTAGGCGCTAAACTTATTAAACTCGTACCCTTGCGCGAGACCGGTTTTTTTTATATCATTCAGAACGGTTGCTTTTACGAAAATTTTATACCCCTTGACCAAGACATAAATCATACTTTTTAAAAAAACGAATAGCACAAAGCCGAAAACGATTGATCCTTCATGTCTAGAAATTTTTGCCTTTTTGAAATAAGAGAAATGGCACAATAAAGTATCTTGTTGATTTTTTTAAAAAAAAAAACTCATTTTCAAGCCATCGATAGGAATAGCAAGGAAAGTAGTAGAGAACACCTGGGTTGGATTTATAAATGGGGAAAAACTAACGCATATTTCATATTAACTAATTTAAAATGTAGTACGGCGCGGCCAAATATAAGGCTGCTCACCACCTTGAAAATAACAACGAGCTGTGTTTGGCATTATTTAGTATAGTTCTGCTCACAATCGCCATGTAATAACCTCAATCGGCCCATGGTTCTCATATACAGCCTTTTGAAACAGTCCAAATTATCAGCAAGTATAAATATGGGACTTTATAAAAAAAGAGATGAAACCCTACTTTTTATACCAGACTCGCAAGTTCAAATAAATAAGTCCCAGGTTTATACTTCAACTACAACATTGTTCACTGATGGAATAGCAGGTTGGTGAGGGAGGGTTTCAGAAAACGTATCGTTCCATGCTGTCCGTGCTGTCCGTGCTGTCCGTGCTATACGTGCTATACGTGCTATACGTGCTATACGTGCTATACGTGCTATCCGTGCTAAACGTGCTAAACGTGCCATCAGTGCTATCCGTGCTATACGTGCTATACGTGCTATCCGTTCTATCCGTTCTATCCGTGCTATACGTGCTATACGTGCTATACGTGCTATCATACGTGCTATCATACGTGCTGTCATACGTGCTATCATACGTGCTATCCGTAGTATCCGTAGTATCCGTAGTGTTATCCATATTTTTTTTTCTTTACATTTTGATCGAATATTCTCTGGAAATAGTGTAATGCATGCTGTTGCTAAAACATTGATTGGTTGCTTGTATGTAAGCCAAAGGCTATGCAGATGGTTTTATAATAAGTAAAAGCTCTGGCATTATGGGTGATTAAATAAACCCTGATCTAAACCAGCTCTTATTTATCAGTTGATATAAAAAACTCGATTCACACTCTTTTCCCTTCGCACATTAAGATCCTTTCTTTTGTGCGAGGGAAAGTTAATACATAATGTTTTTTGTTACATGCAAGAAACACTAAAACATTTTGTCTTTTTTTAAAAAAACAGAGACATATTCCAATTTTTGCGATACTACGGCTGAGGCCGATCTTCTTTATATAATGAAGACCTCTCTGTTACCCGTTGTAGGCATTGTAAGCCTCCATCAATCTCCACTGTGATAAGGCAAAAAATGGAAATGTCTAGAACTCCGTATTTTTTTCAAAGTATATTTTCAACATTATTCTTTAACATTACGTGATGTTTTACACATACGTTTTTACGTTGATTGATATGCCATATCGTCTAATCGATTTCTGTTTGCTACTACTGGAACGCAGATATACAACTACCAAGTTCCGATTTGTTTGGGGGGTTTTTGCCAGTGTTTCTATTTTAAGTAAAGGCCCAAACATTATGGATGATAAAATAGACAAATGAAATCATCTTGACATAAGCTTGTTTATCAGCCTATAAATAAAGCTGGTTCACACACTTTATTCTTCTCCTTTTTCTTTTCCCTTGACATATTTTTTTTCTATCGTAAATGAAAGTAACGGATAACGTAAAAAGGTTAGTTAGTAATTGACTCTTGTTTCTTTCAAAAGACGCTAAATTGAAAAGATATACTACGATATTGTGGCTGCGGCTAGTCTTTGCTATAGGAGGGCGACCTCCTAGGCAGGGTTCTTGGGTTTTCGGAACTCACGGACTGTGAATAGCTGGGATTGGACTGCAAATAGTTGTAATCATACCGGCCTGCTGGTCTTAACAAGAGTTTCTGGGTAAATCAAAATACGTAAGATAACAAATGATCGCGTGACTAAAAAAAAAAGATTTAAAAAAATTAGGGAGAACGTTTACACCTACGTCTCTTTTTTTTTTTTTTTTTCACCGTACTTTTTTTAAGCACGTCTTGTCTTAATACCATGACTAAAGAAATAGAAAGTGCTGAAGAAAGTAGTAGTAAGTAAAAACATTTGTAACGTCTTTTTTTCTTCTTCTTTTCTTTAACTGGTTCTGTTTTGTAGTGTTTAATGATGTACTTACGTTTAAATTACACAACAATCAATTACCAGGCAAAGACCAATTTAGCAAAGAAATGTTAAAAACACAAGAGGTGATGGATATTGTTGTCGGTGGGCTGTTAAATGTCCCAAAAGGAACTTATACGTCGGCTGAAACAGAATGGCACAACAGTTCAAAAAGCGATATCCTCTACAAACCTCGGTTGGCAGCCCAAAGCTCACTTCCCCCCGTACTTGTAGAGGTACAACTGACGGTGAACGAACCGTTTATGCAACGTGTGGTTAGCTACGCCCAAAATGCCATGAACACATACAAGCTTTATCCCATAGTGCTCATTTTCTGCATTGATCGCGTTTCTCCGGCCCAGCTCGCTACCAAGTTCAAAACGAGTGACCAAAAGCCTTGGATGGCATCGCTCGAGACAACTGATTTCTGGGCTAAAAGCTGTTACATCGTGTCCAAACTAACTTTAGAAAGTGACAGTTCCACAAGCCAGCTCACACCACTCCAAGCTTTAGCATCGTTCTTGATCGAAGGCTCCCCGACCTTACATGCACATTCACACGCAGATAATGATACTATCAAACAGCTGTATCAGATTGCCATGACCGTCTCAAAAAGTCAAGTTCAAAGCGATAATGATTTATCAAATGTGGTAGACATCATTTGCTTCAACAACGAAAAATTGCTCAAGAAAGCCCATGATGCATTATTTGGTGTAACTGGAACTTCCAAGGCAAAACTGGCCATTGAAAGGGCACTAGTTTTTAATGCAGCGGCAAAGAGAAAGTATTGCCAAAACCTAAACTCGGATTCAGACTCATCCTTGGAACCATTACCAAAATTGAAGGGAAAGACAAGTGAAATTCGTGGTAACCGAAAACAAGATGATCTCGAATTTGTGATTGGTTACAAAAGGGATTTAATAGGAAAGATGGACTGGAAGAAATGCCTGTCAATTGGCCATGAAAAAAAACTATGCCAAACTTACTCCACCGGTGAATCACTGAGACGATTCTTTTATAATGCTACCAAAAAATGATTTCTTTCATGTTGCTTTTGCAGCCAATCTAATATTGGTATCACGCATGTTAATACATCTCCTACAAATACCCTTAATTTTTTCTTAAATATTGCTTGATTTGACAACTTCATATTTGGTGCTCATTATAATATCTAACACGGATAGCACGGTTAGCACAGTCGGTGTTGTAGCCAATAATAATTCGGCTTGCTGTTACACAGGATAGGATCTTTCATATAAATACTTTCTCATTTTCAATAAATATTTTTTAGTTCTGTCTTTACCTAAATTTGGGATTTATCTTCTAATTGATACCTTTAAACTATTACCTGCAGTTTACGAAAAGTTGAAGGATTTATCTACGGTATGTCTACTCCACCTAATACGTTGGTGGCTTTGTATATCTCTTCTTCAGATAGCTTTTCCTGGGGCTTTACTCAGTGATATATCATTTAAAATTTCTTTCCAGACGTATGCCTCCTAGACTTCACGGTTTCTATTTTAAGTAAAGACACTTTTTTCTTCCCTTTTCTTTTCTTTAGTGTATATATATATAAATGGTGAGTGTATACCCATTCACGTATAGCATTATCTTTACGAAAAAAAACTTGGGATTTTGAAGCGTAACTTTATCGTTCTTGGTACGGTTCATTGCCTGCTTTAAAGAAAAAAACTAAAATTATTTCCCAGTTGTATGATATAAAGATCAGCAGATAGCAAAATGCCTGTTTAAACATTTGTTCTAGAATGCTTCGTGATTTATACACACTATATATCCAGTCTACGATCTACTCGATACTTGATAGCAACCCAGCACTGAAACATAGACCATTACATTAATGTCTAGTTCTAATCTACGCTCCCATTTGATCCTCCCAGGTAACAATATATTTTAATCCTTTCATATAAAAAGGAACCCCTTTTCCATTTAATAAAAAGATATCTGTAGTTTTAGTCTCAAATAATTTAACTGTTTATTTCTTATAATCTTTCACTTAAGGGTAATGAGTATTATTTCTGGATGAATCATGCTTAGCAAAAAAGTTCTCTAATGGATCTGGTTAGATTATATGGTAATTTTTAAATAATATGGGTCTCATTATTTTATTTCAGCAAATGGATAAAGCATTAAAAAAAATATAATGCGATAGGTATGATTGAACTAAGGCTCAAAATGGAGAGAGCACTCGCGATGATAACTTTTAGTTCCTTTAGTAACATCGAGTAAATCAACGACGACAATCTCCATGACATCTGTGGTTTTTAGAGCATCCGCAGCGGTGCACTTAAATTTCCACGGATAAAATGGGTCATTTTCAGGTTGGACTACAAGTGTAGTCCCTTTTTTTAGTGAATCCACAGCGGTCAAAAATAAACTACAATGTCCTCAGCTTTAAAGATTTTTTTTTTACTCTTTAACAAGTGCTCCAGGACGTTCTCATGATGACCATCATCATGACTTTCCTTATCACCATTGCATTTGGGATGGGTTTACGGTTAGAAATAGCAGTTTGGGTGTTCATTTGGTTTGAAAACTTTAGAAAAAGAAACGAAAAGAAAAGAACGAAAAAGAAGTTTTAATGAAATTTTCACACTACTTCTAGTGATTTTCCGACATTTAATCTGGAAAGGTTTTTAGCATTCAGATAGAAAAAAGAGAGATCATTGAAAGATTGTTTCAGCAACTTCTGGCAGATAAAGTAATTCCGTCTTCCTGGAATTTCAAATCGGTTGGAAAACGTTTTGAACGCCAACTCGCAAAGTATCGCGATACAGAAAGAGATATGAACTCTATCGGTTTTGGCTTGACTGCAGATGACATTAAACGTGGACTGACCTTTATCGAGATCAAGTTTGAACATTTGTGTATTGGATTTTCTCGTTTGGCTGCTCTGCATGGTGTTAGACCAAACATAACTCCTTATTCGTGGTGCAAATACGGTGGTAATTCTTGGTGGTGAGTCAATTACCTTCGAATGTTATTAAGAATGTAACTTCCATTTCGGAAAACGAGCTCTTTAACACATACTTTGATCCTATTCTCTCTTCAATAATTTCTGTAACTGAAATTGCAACTTTTCTAAGCTTGAAAACATAAAGACATTAGTCTTTGTTTGTTAATTTGTTTGGAGCTTCTGTAGCCCTGATTCGGCAGCGGAAGTCGTAAAAAGCGGTTACCACCCAGCCCTGAAGACCCTTATGAGCAGATCGATGGAACCTATTCGACGACGGACACAAAATGAGCAAATCGATTAAGAAGCGATATCATATACAAGCCTCACTTGGCAACGCGAAGCTCCTCCTCCCGTACTTGTAGAGGTACAGCTGACGGTGAACGAGTCATTCATGCAACGTCTGTTTAGCTACACTCAAAACGCTATGAATACATACAAGACGTATCCCATGGCGCTTATCGTTATATACAAGGAGCTAGGTGACCCATATCCGGTACTCGTCAGGGTATTACCGTTTATACATTAATGACGAGGTCTTTGAATAAATTTATTCAAGACTAGAAGCTTCAGCAGCTAGTCGACCTTTCCGGGAACGATTTGAAATCTGATCTTGGTTTGACATACAAGGGTAGCTAGTGTTGAACCAATAGGAGTGTATTTGGTTTAACAATGAAAAAATCCTCAAGAAGACTAAAGATGCCTTATTTAATGTCCAAAGCTAAGCAATACATTCAACGGGCATTAAATTTTAATACATCGGTCTAAATGACAAGTATTGTCGTGATTCGGATTCGGACTCATCGTTGGAGCCTTTATTTAAGCTGAAAGGAAAGAAAAGGAATACCAGTGCAGAGCGAAAGCAAGATGACCTTGAGTTTGTGACGGACTTCAAGAAAAGCTTGATAGGAAGGATGAACTGGAGAAAATGCCTTTCTGCCGGCCATGAAAAAAAAAACCTGTGCCAAGGATACTCCACCGCTGAATCGTTGAGGCAATCATATTATAATGCCACAAAAAAACAATTTTCTCATGCTTGATTTATACCATTTTTAAAAAATAAATTATCATTCCTATTTCTGTAAACACAATTGTTACACATAACGGTACCAAGGATGGTACAGAATATTACATTTGTTGAAATTTTGGCTCACTTCATCAATGAAAGGCAGTATAAAATTATCATGGGCTGCTTGAGGTCACTACTCATGGCGATTTTGAGAAAGATAAATAATGACCAATTTTTTTTTTTTTTTTTTTTGGTGTCATTGACCATTGTGATGTCGGATATTTGTAAGATTATGACTTCATTTAAATGTACGATATTCCTTTATTCACCAAATATTAATTGCTCTGTAGACACTTGGATGATCTCGTGCTGTTCGTCGTGAGTGTTACATACTATTAAGTAGAGACATGATGAGTGGGCATCTAAGAGCTATGATAAGTGAGACTGTGATCAAAAAAGCTAAGCAGAGACCTGCCAGTTCGGCTAAATCCCGTACCAGGTTTTTTGTACTCGAGTATAATCCAGTCTTTTGGCAATTAGACTATGTCTTTGCTCCAGGCTATTGATTTCTAGGCGCAAAGCTGTTTTATTGTGACAAAGCTGACTCTATCGAATGCTACGAGTTCATACTTTTAAAAGATTCGCATGATTGGCTGAACTGGTATTCTTACCTTTGTAAATACTAGTAAGTGCGTCATAAAGTCGTCCGAGATGACGGAATGGTTCCCATCGATGCATTGAAGAATAGCTTTAATGCTATCCCTTATTTATGACCTGTTCCAAAAAAATTATCGTGCTGTTCTACCCTATTTTTGCAGCAGCGGTCTAATAGCAGCTGCTGAAGTTCTATACAACTTTGCCAGATATTCTAAACAACGAATCACTATATAAAGCTCCGTTCCAAGTGTACGTCAAAAAAAAAGAAAAAAAAAAAAAGAAAAGCTTGCTAGGTCAAGGTGATAAGTTGGTTCTATATATACTGGTGTGAAAGTGACAAGATTTATGGCTCTTACTGTATTTGTGTAAAAATGTCGATAAGGTTATACAAGATCGTTGTGAGATGTGAAGGATGGAAATAAATTATTTTCTATCCAGTTACGGGATAACCCCTGGGGCAAATATAATAAGCAGCGAACTCCGATTTGTGGGGGTCATTGAATGATTGGTTTAAGGCACATTCTTCCGACATGCCCACTTTTATTGAGGGAAAGGAAAAAGATATGAAAAAATAGATAAGATAACCAAAAGTAAATAAATAAACAGATTAAACGAAAATAAAAAAAATTCATGCTAAAAATTAAGATGTAATAATTACTCACACACACACACACACACGAAAATCAGGGATTATAAAATGTTTCCTTTTTAGGAAAGTGAATGAGGTGAGTCACGATGTCTAGGTTGGGCTCAACCGACGCCATTTTTAGTACGACCATTCAAAGCCAATATTTTTTTGGCATGTAAAAAAAAAAAAAAGGACCTTGTGTAGATCAAAGTGCTCCAGAAGAGAGCTTTCTCATTAAACTCTTCCTTTTTTTTTATATATATGGTGAGGACTGGGTGTGTATTTGAGAAGACGGTTAGGAAAAGACTAGCACCCATCTTTGTTTTTATTTGTGCCCTGTTTAAAAGTCAGCAATCAAATAAATTATAAAGTAAAAACATTTTTTTTTCCTCTTTTTTTCTTCTTTTTCCAAATTATATAATTTCTTATTAATAATGTGTGGTATTTTCGCCGTATATAACTACCAAGGTGATATCGAAGCCTACCGTCAACGTGCCTTGTATCTCTCCAAGAAGTAAGCAATCAATCAATATTAGTTACAAACTATCATACTAACTTTATTTCAATCAATCTAGGATCAGACATCGTGGTCCCGATTGGTCTGGTTGTTATACCACCAAGAACCACATCTTGTGTCATGAGCGTCTTGCTATTGTCGGTGTTGGTAAGTGATAATTAATGATATGTGTATTATAACAAATATTAACGAAGCTCTGTAGGTTCCGGTGCTCAACCCATTGTCAGTGATGATGAAGACCTTATCCTCAGTGTCAACGGTGAAATTTATAACCACAAGCAATTAAGAAACGACTTGAAGGGTGATTATCACTTCAAGACCGAATCTGATTGTGAAGTCATCATGCACTTGGTAAGTTATTTAGAAGGAAAAGGTATGAGTATGGAGTGTGCTAACTTTAGATTTAGTACAAGGAACATGGTACCGATCTCGTTAACCATTTGGACGGGTTCTTCTCATTTGTTCTTTTGGACAAGAAGAGAAACAGACTTATTGCTGCTCGTGATGCTATTGGTATCTCCACCCTTTACTACGGTTGGAACTCCAAGATGCCCGAAGCCATCTATTTCGCCTCTGAATTAAAGTCTCTTAACGAAGACTGTGACAAGATCTTGGCCTTCCCTCCCGGTCATTTCTATGACTCTGAGACCAAGGAAACTGCTCGTTGGTTCAACCCTACCTGGTGGGATGAGAGCAAGATCCCTACTAACCCCATTGATTACACTCAATTGAGAGAGTCTCTCGAAAAGGCTGTCCGTAAGAGATTAATGGCTGAGGTTCCCTATGGTGTCTTATTATCCGGTGGTCTTGACTCTTCCTTGATCGCTGCTATCGCTGCTCGTGAAACTGAAAAGATTGCTTCTGGTCTTAAGGGTTCCGAAAGTGGTGATGATAACTTTGATGAGAGTGGCCCTGCTTTGTGGCCCAAGCTCCATTCTTTCTCTGTCGGTCTTCCCGGTTCTCCCGATTTGATTGCTGCTCGTGAGGTTGCCAAGCACTTGAACACTGTTCATCACGAATATACCTTTACCATCCAAGAAGCTCTTGATGCTGTCAGCGATGTCATCTATCATCTCGAAACCTATGATGTTACTACCATTCGTGCTTCTACTCCCATGTACCTCTTGACCAGAAAGATCAAGGCTATGGGTGTCAAGATGGTCTTGTCTGGTGAAGGTGCTGATGAGGTCTTTGGTGGTTATCTCTACTTCCACAACGCTCCTAACAAGGAAGCTTTCCATACCGAAACCGTCAGCCGTGTCAAGAACTTGCATACATCCGATTGTCTTCGTGCCAACAAGTCTACCATGGCCTGGGGTGTTGAGGCTCGTGTTCCTTTCCTTGATAAGTCCTTCTTGGAGATTGCTATGAACATTGATCCTACCGAAAAGATGCCCGATAGATCCATTGGTAAGATGGAAAAGTATATTGTGCGTAAGGCTTTCGATACCTCAGATGATCCTTCCGCCAAACCTTATTTACCCAAGGAAATCCTCTGGCGTCAAAAGGAACAATTCTCTGACGGTGTTGGTTACAGCTGGATTGATACCCTCAAGCAAGTCAGTGAAAACAAGATCTCTGATGACGACTTTGCTCAAGCTTCTTCCAAGTGGGCCAAGGATGCTCCTACCACCAAGGAAGCTTATATGTACCGTGTCATGTTTGATCAATGGTATCCTCAAGAAGCATGTGCTGCTTCCGTTGTCAGATGGATTCCCAGAGGTGATTGGGGTTGTCCCGAAGATCCTTCTGGTCGTGCACAAAACGTCCATGAAGCTGCTTATGAACCCAAGAAATAGATTTTTACATAACTTACATAAAAAAAACCCATTGTATCATAGATTTTTTTTTTTATAACTAATAAATATTATTTATTTATGAAAAAATGCTGGAATGAAAATGTGTGTATTTTTTTTAAGGTAAGAATGAAGGTGTAGCAGGTCTAGTAGGTGCTGTGCAGAATGATATAGGTGGTAAACGGTTTAGATAAGGGGGCGGTGAATGAGCCAATGAAAGTAAAGACCTTGCCACCTGATGTTCCTGAGGAATAATGCTGTCTGTGATTGTTGCGCATGCCTTGCATGCATGAGGAGGACTTGGATTTGCTATTGCTTGATCGACATTTTGTAGCATAGCAACCGTGTTAGATAGCAACGCCGATAATCTAGATACTTCTCGTTGTAGATCATTTCGGCGCTCCTTTTGAGCCTCTGCTATTGTATTAGAGCATACATGATCTATTGTAATTGGTGCAGCTCGATAAGCCGGTGGTGATAATGGAGGGAAAATGGGAGGCAAAAGTAAGTGAGGAGCCGAAGGTGATTTTCGCCTGCGTTCATAGTCTTCTTCTTCTTCCTCAGGGCTTTGACAGCCCGACCTTTCTGCATTGCTATCGGCAACAGCAGCAGCAGCGGCCATGGCTTTTTCGTTTGCAGAACAACGTTTTCTTCGTTTGATGACGGTTCTCATCATGGTGGCGGGTCTATGAACCAAGTGTAGTTTATAGTACAAGCCACAGGCGTTACAAATAGTTCGACCGCTGGCGTCTCGTCTCCAGAGGGGAGTTGTTGTGGTTTCGCAGTTGGCACACATGACTTCGCATTTCTTGCCTTCTTCATCACTCCAGGGCGACATGACTCTTTCCACTTTCTCCACCATGAGTCGAAAGATGGGAAAGAAAGAGAGGGTTGGAAATTTTTTAATTTTTTTCATTGGATAAAACAATTTCTCACGAGTAATTTTTTAAGGTTTTTTTTTTTTTTTGGTTGGCCTGTGTAAAGTTACCCTTTTTAATAAACAGCAGTTTTTATCTTTATTTTTATTACCTAATTATCTATCTATTTTTATCTTATGTGTATACGTCATGCATATGTCTATGAATGGCGAAAACTGTGCGATCTATGTACTCATGGGAGGCCATATTGACTACACAGAGAGTAGATCTTTAAAAGAACAAAAAAAATTAATCTGGCGGATCTTTAAACTGATAAGATTCTTCCCGGCAAACCACGGCCCAGTAAAAGATCGCTAATCAGCATCATCCTTGTTATTATAAAAAGCGTATAGATACAGTTTTCACACTTTAAGAAAATTAGTTTTCGGACAATATGATAATTTACTGTGATGTTTACTTGTAGAATCTGTAAACCTTGCCCTCACTTGAGTGAGACGAGGTAACCACATTGGAGGTGGCGTTTAGTCTTTTGAAGACAGTTGGTCGGCCTTGGCCATCCCAAAGGGATCGAGAATTAACAAGCATATTTTTTGCGGCCATCACATCACGATTCCAAAAAATATTGCATCGTTTACAAGTCAATATTTGATAAGTGTGTAAGGATTTTCCGTAAGCTCCGCACCTCATGTTTTTTAAGTCAGTATGAAAACATGAATTGCATGTCTATAAAACTATTACTTCAGTCACATGTATTGATATACATTAATATACTAACCTTTGATGTTTAAAACTCGTTGACATCTACAAGAAGTAATTCTCCAAGCTTCTTTCTTATTTTCAATTGGCGGTAAAGTTTGTCCGTTACACCGAAGCGCAAACCCTTAAACCTTGTCTGGCTTCTGATCTTAAGCCCATCGCCAAAGATGATCAAAGTCATTTTATAACGATCCCCCTCTTCAAATTTTCCTTTATGTTCTCTTCATGCAAGTTTCATTGTTAAAATACGATGTTTTATCAGGTTTTACTGACACCTTTACCTTTTGATGATTTTTGGTTTGGATCTTGAAGAGTCACCTATTTTAGATTTCCTTCGCTTCTTACTCTTCTTCTTATTTTTGCTATTTTTCTTGTTGTACTTTGTAGATCCGTTTAAAAGGATATTGACGACATCCTCTGGACTCTTTTTTGATGCGATTTAATTGCACCATCTACTATTGGTAGTATTAAACCCGTAGAAATCAAAAAGTGTATTAATATGTTGGAGAATATACGTAATATGTAGGATATAATTACCATGAGACGTGGTTTTAGGTGAGGGGATATGGGTCTCGGTTTGATTAATACCCAACCTTTCTTTGAGTTCCTGTTTATGCTGTTGCGTAACACCGCCCATACGGTAGTATTATTTTGAGGAAAGACGTCTTAAATCATTGTCTCCATGGTAGGATACGAACACATCTTTACTTCAGGGACCAACTGTACATGGCCTAAAATGCGTATTTACCTCTTCAGTGTTAAAGTCATCGAGTTCTAGGGCAATGCTTCTAATAAGCGAAGATGACTAAGTACAGCGACAGAATAGCACGTGGCAAGTATAGCCATCGGTGTACATCCTATTCAAAAAAGTTTGCCATTAATTGCAGGCATCTCCTTCAGATCTTTAAGGCTAATAATAGACAAAATGTTTATTATAATTATTATATAGAGAAGGTTCTCAATGATCTTTCTTTTGTATGTACCTTCTAATTTTCAACTTGGCAAAATTAAAACAATCATAAAAATACCTTTGTGTGAAGCTAAAAAAAGTCTCATCCTTTTCTTTCTTTAAATATGATCCAGGGAATATACTAGTGACATTTTGACTATCTATTTTGATAAAGCGCCACTGCAAACCTGTATCGGGAAACAGGCTAAATATTTTAGGCGGCACAAAACGCTTTGCATTATCATCTTTCTCTTTTTTTCCACCAGGTTGAATTATATCTTGAGATTTCTCTGGCTCTAAGTTACGCTTCTGTGAAATAGGGGTTTCCGCAACTATAGATTCATACTTGGATAGAATGTGTCTTAATGCCGGTAAAATACCAAAAGGGGCAGTGAGAATAATGGCAAGCGGTTCCTGAGCTCCACAATTAAAGGGTTTATATATGCTTTTAAACCATTTTTTGTCTCTTGGATTGAGGGTGTGAGGATGTCATCACCTAGGACGGCAACAGGATTGGATAATAGTACTTGATCTAAAACATGTTCATATACAAGTTTTTTTATGACAGATGTTTTAACGTCCTAAGCTAAGTTTGTTTTAACAGCTTGTAAATTAGTGCTTTCTGCTAGTAACTTGCAGGATGCTCTTTACGAATAATAAAAATGAAGTAGTTGCAGATAATGTTCTGAAAATTCTCCGTGTAATAGTTATTATAACACGTTGCAGTTGCAAGCACTTGACCTTAATTTTTCATTTCATTTTTTTCTATGTATAAGCTTACACCCTCTAGATTGTTAAGCTCCGTCCATACGTCTTCCAAGTGGTGAATATCGGCATATTTTAACTGAAAGTCTTTGATCGATAGTTGTTTACAAACTTACCTACACAATGAATACCCGTATGTTTTTTGAAAAAATTCATTGGGTTAATTATGAGGGTATTGTAAAATGTAGTCATTGACAAAGATTTGAGCATTAAACAGAACAAGGCGTAAGAAACTACATAGATATTTGATCATGTTTCAGCCTTCTGTAGTCGGTTTCTATCATACATATTATTCAAAAAGCCCTCTAATGGAAGATATAGTATACCTTTGATATTTAGCACCAATGTCCTTTTCATTCAATTCTTGCAACGTATAGTTATGGTTGGGACACAATTTACTTTTCGCAGAAGAGTGACCACTTGTATTACAAGACTTGCAAAGCAGGATGGATGAGCTTGAAGACATTATAGTTCTGTTTATTTTAACCACACTCTTTTCTTTTTTCGCTTCAAATATTTCCTTTCTCTTTAGGCCTGATTTATTTTATGAGTTATTGTGTTTGGATATATGCTTGTGAACATATACAGTGCATTTAAACCTTTACTTCTACCAGCAGGTTGATTAATTGTGCTGGTACTTGTTTCGTCTTGCATCTTATAGCAAATTAAGATTTTATTTTGGCATTTATAAACTCTTCCGTGTCTGGGTAAATACGAGGTCTCGTATTTTTTTTGTGAAAGAAGCACTGTTTGATTTATTGTCAATTAAATCAAGTTACATTATTATGCTCCAAGTCTACGTCATTTTTAGTGATTGAAATTCCGTTTCTCTTCTTTTTCCACTGTTATGAAATATCAAGATCGATTGAGGACTTCTATAAAAAGAGCGAAATTACACTCATAAAGATACACATTTAAATGATTAACTGTCAATGCGGAATATGAAAACTGTAAAATTTATAGGATACATCCTTCAATAGCCTTTGTCTGGAAACCTTTTTTTATTCTTTCTGTATATATGTAAATACACATAATTTTTTTTTTTTACTGCTGTATGAAATATATTTCAAGTTCATTTGAAATCAAGTTCTCCTTGTCTGAATTTAAAGTACTAATGCTGTACGCAGGAAACGCATTTTCGGATTTTGTGTTCACCCAAACAAAAACAAGCCTCCTTAATAAATGGGGGAGGAGGGGTTCGATTTTTGTTTATCTTTTTTTCTCTTGTTTACATATCTTTTTCACACACACAAAATGAATGAAGAATACTTCCAGGAATTAAATAGGCTGAAGGGTCTATGTCATTTACCCTCCGTCCAAAAAGCCCTGGATGCCTTGATCAATGAAGGTCGCCAAGTGCGTGAACCAATTAAACGAACAAAGGTTGCTTATTTTACATTGGTCGGATGCATATTTACTTCTTTTTCTAACATGTGTGCTTTATTAGGCACTACTTCAAACAAGATACATCACCACTGGTTACGCTTGGTGTCAAAGTGCGGCCTCTGTAACGTAATAAACGAAAACAGAAACGAAAACAGAAACGAAAAAAAAAAATGCATATTGATCCCGATTCCGTTTAGATTATACGTCAATTTTGACAATGCAGATGAAATACCAAAGACAAAGTACAGTCTAGATGTGTTGGACAGAAGCATCGAGCTAAACATTGTAGGTATCTCTTTTCGTTATTAAATAATTACTTTTGCTGATATGATACAAGTTTGATTACAAGGGAGTAAACCATAACTTCAAGATCAATCAATTATGTGATTTTGTAAAGCCAGAAAACTCCACCATCAAGGTAAGAGGAGACTATGCACTCTGATTTATCTCACTAAAGTCAATTTTTTGCTTATAGTTCAAACAAGACAAGATTGTCATTATTCTGAAGAAACGAAACGCTGGTTCTGACTGGCCAGACTTGCGAATGAAATCCACACATAAAACCTTCCATGAATTGGAACGTCATGAAAAGAGCTATACACCTAAACTAAATACCAATTACACTACACCCTTTACAAACGGAATACACTGTCATCATGATGAACTAAATAAAAAAAATTCAACAGGGGGTTTCATTTCCTAAAGATAGGCCCTGATCGTAACCTTAATCACGCAAAAACTGATCGTCCTACCAATCCCCATAGCCGCTTTTTCTGTGTCACACACACGCGCAGAAAATAACAGTTGACCAAAAAAAGACATTGTCCGTCATTTTTTGTGGGATTGTTTTTCCTTTTGACATTCTACAGTGCTCACGATGCCGATTTCCGTGATTTTTTATTGTTTTTATGCGATTGTAAACATCCATATGCGTAAATTTAATTGGCCAATTTGCGTCAACTCGGACGCCAAATTGCTCTTTCCTAACTTTTTATTTTGCATCGTCCTCAACTCACTTTATTTTGCTTTGTTATTCATGTGGGAAACTCTTTTAAATACTCAAACAGAATGGCGTGCAAAATTATGCAGACGATTTCTAAGAATCACACCGCATGCCTCACCAATTCTAGTTTCAAAGTCCTCTGTATTCCCATACTTGCTCTGTCTTACTTTTTCTGTTACACTTGCCCGGAACTGTCGAAGAGTATTAAGTTCAGGATACTACGGATGAAAGTGAACATACTTGTACTCTTATTATTCACAATCAGTCAGCTAATCTTAAGAGTATTTTCCCTTGGACAGTGGAATATATCATAATCATGTAAACCCCTATAAACTTGGAATACTTGTCCATTTTATTCATAGCTTATTTTATGAAACTGGTATAATAATCTGCATTAAGGATTATTTTGAATTCCTGAACGGTCAAGTTGGCATCTGGGGAAAATTTGCTATATGCAGCATTATTGACTTGGCTTCTTTTTTAAACGTCCCCCTCGGCATACTCGCTAATATAAGTTGACTGGAACGTTTGAAGTCATTCCGAATTTCAAGATTGGCTAATAGTCCGGAAAGGGAATTGCCAGCCATTACCATGGTAAGAAAGGTAGTATTATCACCAACATTGATTGATACCTCGGTTTTCTTTTGGTCATTATAACTCCCCTTGTCACAAACATAAATAAATCGCGTTTAATTCTTATTTTAGCATTTTTTCTTCTGAAAAACCAAAAGTCATTATTAACGGGCCTTTTACGATACTTTACATTTTCTTGAACAAGCATGTAAGAAAAAAGAAAAATGGTATGTAAGTGGGAGAGGTTCAAAAAAATAAGAGCTAATTTAAATGTCAGGATCATTGAAAATCTTGGGCTTTTACTTAAAATAGAAGTGCCCTGTAAATAACCACTTAAGGATATTGTTGATAGACTCAGATAATAATTGCGTCAAGCTTACATACCACATGTAATGCTTAAGTTACAAGTTATCTATCAGTGATTTAGTAGTAAGTTTTACCAATGATAAAGCACAAAATTTAAAGGGGAGAAAATGGCGTATTATGTAGCTTCCAAATTTGTTCTGTCTACTTCTGAGTAGAGTATAATTCTAGGTATAGAAATTGAACCTCTAGCTGTTTCCGACAGCTTTAGTTACTATTGGTTATCGATGTATTAATGTAGTCTGTTACTAACAATGGGATTCTTTAACAGATCAGAATCCGGTTGACGTTATTCCATTGCCAGTGTCAAAACAAGTTGACCATTGTTATTGACATTCACGTGTTCCACAACACTAACTGGTGTAGTGTTTTATTGGCTAAGACTGTCAAACACCTAAAAAAATTGCAATGCCATTCGACTGGTGAGTAATCAGCCAACTGTTTTAGAAAAATAGTTCATCTTTGTATTATCATCTTCTAGGTCAATGATAGTGTCCAATATTCTACGAGATATGGACTTTACCTTGCGTGTGACATGATCTAGTTTTTTTTTTGGTTATGTAGGCAAATCCTAAAAGGTTTCTTCGTGATACAGGTGTGTCAAGGATTATTTGGGCTATCATACTCCTAGCGAATAACATTTGGTTTTACGGGAATTATTTAGGCAAGTTTTAAGTGATATTCGTCCGGGGCGCTCGTGAGCAACATACGTACCATTAGTATAGTGGCAATAGTTGAATAACATACCAAATGGCCGTGCATCCTTAATATGGGTATTTCCGCCAAGAAAAAGTATGCACCCGTGTGGCATATGGTGTATCAGCTTTAGCTGACTGGTAGGTATCTATAACCTCATTCCCCTTGTCTAAAGTAGGCTTCGATTTCATTTTACTAAACCCTTCAATGCTACAAAAAATTTATACCTTTTCCAACATGCTTTTACATATTTAACATTTCCGTAAACCAGTTATCAACCTGTCTTAAACAAAGATATACACTGTGTTACTTTATAAACTTAATTACGATCCAAATACCTGACGATATATGCACGGTCCCATGTTCTCTCTCTATACATCTAAAAATAAAAACTATTAGATGTAATTGGGATGAAACGAGATCTTCCGTCGATCCTTCTAAACACTTAACCCACACGCCTGATAAGAACGAACGAGAAATATGACAATTTTTTTAAAACCCAGCGAACCATATTTAAAAAGATCTTACTCTTGTTTCTAGACTTGCTTTTTATCTCTCTCTCTCTCTTCCTTTTTTCCTATATGATGAATAGACGATTTTATATATTAACCTCAATTACAGCTTTATGCTGCTTACTTCTATTCACAATATACCCCACATTTAAAATAACAAAATCAATGGCGCCAAACCGCCCTCAAGTATCGTTCCAAAACAAGGCGTTTGCCACAGTACTTTCCGATCCAAGAGAGGTATTATAAATTCGAAAATTAAATCAATATAAAAATGTTGCTCACAGCCATTTTCAGTTGGAAGCTGCTTTAGTGTCTATTTATTCTTTAAATTATGCAAGCAAAACCGATATCATTGTGTTACTTGCGTCTGTACAGTTTGGTTCTAGCCATATAGATCAATTAGAGAAAGTGGGAGCCAAAGTGATCAAAGTAATAACATACACGACTTATATAAAACATCTGACTGACAAACATACGGATAGACAAACGATACGGCAGATAAGGCGGCGACTAACCTATGGGCCTTGTTTGATTACCAAAACATTATTTATTTCACTCCTGACGTTGTGTTTGAAAAAGTATGTCATAATGCGATAATGATTCATTTTTTAAAACTAAGATTTTTATTTTTTTAAAAATAGAAAGTCGATGAATTGTTAGCTTTGCCTGTGGGCGCTGCTGATAAGGATGTATCCATTCTTGTATTAGAGCCTAGTCCACGAACCTTTACAATGTTGTCGCGCAATCCCAGTTCATCATTTGTTGCCATGTTACGACAAGCGTCTCTCATTGACGACAAACAATCATTGACAACTCTCGACGAGGTATAAAAATAAAACTGTAGTATTAGGTAAACATTATTCTGATGGGGCCAGTTATTTTTAGATTGCTCTTGTTTATAGGGGACCAATGAAACCATGGAACTTTCATGCGTACAATGACTCTGATTGGAAGAAACATTACGACCCTGTTGCATTTTATAAGTGGCGTCGAATTCAGCAGAACGTGCAACACCTATTGAGACGTACGTAAATACAAGTATATAAATATTTGTGTAATCTAATCATAAAAATAAAACAGTAGATGACGACTGGAATAATAAGGCTAGACAACGCACTATCTGTGACAACTATTTGGATACAACCACAAACATCACTCATTTCCCTGTCCAAGATCAATTCTCGGTCATGATCAGTACTTATAACCCTGAACGTATCCAGCATTTATCTTTGATTATTAGACACCTGTTAAAATCTGAAAAGATACACACTGTCTTTGTTACTTGGCACAATCCTCATTTAGACGTTCCCCGTTCCTTGTTTCAAAAGATCAGAAAGGCTGATTACAGTCGAGTCAAGGTCCTGAAGCAGTCGTTTGATTCTTTAAATAATCGTTTCAATCCAAGCAGTGAATTGCAGACTGATTCTGTTTATATTATGGATGATGACATTTATGTTGATATCAATGATTTAGAATTCACATTTACTGTAAGAAAAAAAAAATGAATGATGGAACTGTCAGGTACTAACTAAATGTACACATTGTAGGCTTGGCAATCTTACAAAGATAGCGTGGTGGGGCATTTTCCTCGTATGCACACTTATGATCCCGAAACAGAATTGGCAACGTACAAAGTAGTTGGAAATGCGCCTTATTCAATTATCTTGACCAAGAGTATGTTTATCCGGTCAGACTACTTATTTAGTTACACATGGTAAAAAAAAAAAGGACAACTCAAAAGTAGGCCAATATTAAATGTTTTCATCTATTCATATAGCCTTTTAGAACCCCAATTGCATGCTTCTGTAGACAGTCAATTAAACTGTGAAGATCTAGGATTTGCAATGATGGCCTCTGGACTAAGCGGAGCCCCACCTACAGTTGTGCGCACCGCGAAA
This sequence comes from Mucor mucedo, assembly GCF_025094135.1. Lineage (NCBI taxonomy): Eukaryota > Fungi > Mucoromycota > Mucoromycetes > Mucorales > Mucoraceae > Mucor > Mucor mucedo. The sequence continues at coordinate 119,035 of NW_026252325.1, read as the reverse complement.
AGCATGGAGGATTTCGGTCTTCGAAAGGGAATTAGCACGAATGCAGCCCATATGCCCGCTCGCTCACAATGTATTTCAGACTTCATCAGCGATTACTGGCACAAGGTGGACCCTTTGAAATCTTCCTATATATCCATTGCTCCCTTTACCAGACCCAGGATTCGAACAGGGAATTGGAGCCGTATTGAAAAAACCATCATGTCACAAAAAAAGAGATAACGTCATTGGATTTTAACCTAAAAAACCATGCGCTGTTTTAAAAATTCATGTTTCTTTTCGCTTCTTTTTTTTTTTGTGAAGGGGGGTAGACTATAATTTAAAAATACCCTTTTATTATTTTCTTATTCTCTTCTTTCTTTTTTTTTTCTCTTTTGAATAATAATAAAAAATGGCACCTGCTAGCAGTAAAGTAGTTGAAGTGAACACAACCGATAAGCTCAAGAAGTTCTTTGAGGACAAAGACTGGAAGTTTTATTGCGCTGTTGCAGCCGGTTTGACCCTTGCAGGTGCAAGTGCCTATTATATCGCTGGTGGTAACAGTAAAAAGGGAAAGAAGAAGCCCGAAGGCACCAAGAAAGAAGTTGGTAATGCTCACCCCAAACAACCACTACATACATATCTCTCGTGATTGTCGACTAACTCTTTAATATCATACGTAGTTCCTAAAAAGCCTGTTGAGACCACAACCGAGACCCCTGTTGAACCTACAGAAACAACCACTGTTGTGCCTGACTATGCTACTTTGACAGAAGTTGAAATTGCTGCCTTGACTGACGAGGTAAATACATTACACAATTGCGTTTTTTTAAAGATATAGTAGACTCACACTAGCTCTCTTAAAGCAACGTGCCGATGCCGCTCAATCCCTCAAAGGAAAGGGTAATGCCAAGTTCAGTGCCAAAAGTTATGAAGAGGCTGCCGAATTATACACTTTAGCACTTCAATACAAGGCCGATCCCATCTTTTATTCCAACCGTGCTGCATGTTTTGCCAATTTGGGTCACAACGATCGTGTCATTGAGGATTGTAATGAAGCTCTCAAGTTGGATCCCGTGTATGTGAAGGCATTGAACAGACGTGCTCATGCTTTGGAAAAGAAGGGTGATTTAGAAAACTCCCTTTATGGTAAATATTTCTTTTTGTTTTATTTTTCCTTTCTATATTGACAATTGAGATGATAGATTTCACTTGTGTGTGTATTCTTGATGCTTTCAAGAATGATGCCGCCAGTAAGGCTATGGAACGTGTTTTAAAGCTTGTTTCCGAGAACAGAGCAAAGGAAATTATGAAGGTTAGTTTTTAATAAAGGGCGCAAGGGAAAATCAACTAAAATGGCAAACTTTGGTTTAAATAGACAAAGAAGCCTCGTTTGCCTTCTCCTACTTTTGTCAATGCTTACCTTGACTCATTCAGACCTGGTAAAGTATGCGCAAGAAAAAAAAAGGGAAGGTTTAAATTAACACTATTAAAAAAAAAACAGTTGTTCAAGATTTGTCTGGTATCCCCGATGAGGAAACCGGTGATGCCTATTATGCCAAGGCATATCGCTTCATTGCCGAAAAGAAGTATAGTGAGGCATTGGAGGCTTGTGAAAAGGCTGTTGAATTGGGCTGCTCTCGTGCTTACCAAGCTTATGCCTTAAACTTGATGGGTACTTTTGCTTTCTTGAAGGGTAACACTGCCGAAGCTTTAGATTATTTCAACAAGGCCATTGAAGCTGATCCTAAGTATGTTCAAAGTTATATCAAGCGTTCTAGTATTTATATGGAAAGAGGTATTGTAAAATCATGTGTGTGTGTGTGTGTGTGTGTGTGTTTATGGTGACTAAGTAAGTGTAATTAGGCGATGTTGAGACTACTTATAAGCAATTTGAAGATGCCGTTGCCATCAACCCCAGCGATCCCGACATTTACTATCACCGTGGCCAAGTCAACTACATCAGTGGAAACTATGATGCAGCAGCCAAGGATTATACCGAGAGTATTAAGTTGGACGACTCATTTGTATATGCCCATATTCAATTAGGTGTTGTTCAATACAAGTTGGGATCTATCTCTTCCTCCATGTCTACTTTCAACAACACATTAAAGAAATTCGCCAACAGCACTGATGTGCATAATTATTACGGTGAGCTTTTGGTGGATCAACAAAAATTGCCCGAGGCCATCGAGATGTTTGGTAAGGCCATGCAATTGGATCCCAAGAATCCTTTGCCTTATATCAACAAGGCCATGTTGATGTACCAAGTTTTGGGTAACACAGAAGAAGCTACACAATTATGTGAAAGTGCTTTAGAGGTCGATCCTGCTTGTGATGCCGCTGTTGCTTCGCTCGCTCAAATTTTGCTTGAACAAGGTAAACCCGAGGAGGCACTTAAATACTATGAAATGGCCATCAATTTAGCAAGAACCGAAGCTGAGCTTGAGCATGCTATTTCTTATGTCGAGGCAACAAAGACCCAAACTCGTTTTGCCAAGGATTTCCCTGATGCTGCTGCCAAGTTGAAGGCCTTGAGAGGTTAGAAAATAGGAAATTTCACTGTACATTAATAAAAGAAAAAGAAGCACAAACATATATAAATGGTATTTTCTTTTTTCTTTAAAGAAATATGATTTTTTATTAAGGAATGATTTAAACCTTGAAACCACGAGAAGCACGCTTACCACGAGCCTTTTCGAACTTTCTACCCTTGGAACGAACGAAGGGCTTCTTGTTCTTATGAGGACCCATACCGAAATGCTTAACGGACTCACGAGAGTTCTTAGCACCACGGACGAGGACGGTGTTAGCACCAGTGGGGGCACGGAGGGCCAATTGATCCAAAGTCAAAACTTCACCACCGGCCTTCAAGATACGAGCTCTGGCAGTCTTGGTGAAATGAAGAGCAGCAACAGAGAGCTTGGGCAAGTCCAAAAGACGGGAATCGTCAGTGACGGTACCGACAACAACAACGGTGTTGTTACCCTTAGCGTTCTTGACAATGCGAGAAACGGTGACAGGGGGACGGTTGACACGAGACATAAAGAGACGCTTCAAGACAACCTTGTTGAAGTTGGCATCAGTACGACGAGCAAGGAAACGGTACAACTAAAAGGGTATTTACATTAGATTCATTCAGTCTCCATTCCAATGTATCTTTATTACCTTGACGAGCAAGGCCAAGTAGACGTTCTCGGACTTGGGAGAAGTACGGTTGGTGTTCTTGACGTGATGGTTCTTAAGATCGATACCCTATAACCATTTTCCACATGTTAGTTTCACCTTTGGTTTTATCCACTTTTTATATCTCTCTCCCATCCATCCTATCCATTCTCTATTATTTTTTTTTCTATTTTTTTTTTTTTTTGGAGGGGTCTGTCTGCTGTATATCCATTCTTTTCAATCTTTACCATTTTTTAAATATCTAGCAACCGGTCGTTTAGGCTGTGTCCAAGAAGAGAGAATCTTTAAATGGATGCTTGCAAATGCGATGTTTCTGCTGAAAAACAGCCTCCCCGCTCCGTTTACAGTGTCCGATCCGAACCTTTTTCATTTCCGGTCCGAGCCCGCTTTATCGGGCCTTTAATATTTTTGTCTGCTCGGCATTTATGTCAATGCTCTACCCTGAATGACAAGAGAACAGGCATTGTGCCTGAGATTTTGTGAGGAATGCAATAAAAACAGTGTATCTCTTTGTAAATATGCGAAGATTTTTCTATAATTGCAACCCATTATAGCCAATGACACTTTTTTATATTAGAATCTGTTCGTATCCTTTTCGATGTAAGTATCTGCCAAAGTAAATTAAGCATGTGTCAAGAAAAAATGACGCTACAGCCATTGTATGCGCCAGAATAAGTCTACAGATCAGAAACATCAGTAAGTGAGTGTAGATTGGATTTAAAATTTGTAAGTCAAGTTGCTTGTAGATAGAATATTTGTCACTATACGAGCAAACGATGCAATTATAACCCGCGACATCAATGGTCAAAAAATATACCTAATTAATGCTTTTGAACCAAGTGCAAGATTATACACGTATGATACCCTTTAAAGATGATATCGCATTGACCTTGTTGAGGGTATCATACCCAAGGAGTGTTTGAGAGAATTGCTGAAGACTTATCGACAAATTAGAGCTTGAGTACTTTTCGCATAAAAAAAAGTGAAGGGAAGTTTCTCTTATAAAAAGTAGCGTGTGCGCTGAGGATATCATTATAAATTGATACCATCGTAAGCTTTGTGTATTTCATCGTATAAATATATGTACTTTCTTGATGGTGTGCTTCTTTTGAATGAGAATCAATCAAAGGATGAGGCTATCAAATAAACAAATTGTAGAATATACTAGGCTGTAAAAAAAATGCACTGGACCTTTTTTTTTTTTTTTTTTTTTTTTTTTTACGGGGAGGAATATCAGTAAAATATAAAAGAGTGCTATTGCTTAGATCGAATAAATATAATAATCTACGATATAGACCAGCGCACAGTAAAGACATGAATGAAACCCAAACATGTTCCTGATTAGAAATATATGCCCTTTTTAAAAATAGACTTGAGAATCTTTTTGTAGTGATGGAGTTTACAGAAAAAAAATACAAATGATGAATAATCTTCCAACCCGAAGAAGCCTACTATTCAAGTTGCCATACCAACCGCTGATAGATCCTACTATAAAACCTAATGTCTGTTCTGATATCACAAACTGTAGAAGCACGGACGTTGAAACGTGACTCTGGTTTTGGGTTTCCGGATGTAAGCCATGGTCCTCACTCTCTCTTTTTTTTTTCTCTCTCTTAATTATTATTGGAATCATTTTAAAGATGGCATTGAGAGCAGTCTTGTTAAACCTTTCCAACCGATTCACAACACCTGGTGCACCCATGCATTGGATGCATCAAATATCTACCAGCAATGTGATGAGACAAATTGTAGGCGGCATGAAAGAGGAAAGCACCCCTGCTATGCCTGGTGTATTGGCTGCCGAACTTCGTGCTCCCAACGAACTCTCCACTTCACTTGATAAGTGCAGCCTTCTTTCCAATCATGGCACCGAATAATTTACGGTTACGTTCGATATTCTTTCTTCTCCTTGTGACGTGTGGCTTTCCAAAGTATCTGTTGGCGCGTAACTCTTTACAAACATTGTTTTGGGTCAAGATGGAGTTTAAACGTCTGTAAGCAGTGTTGGGGTTGGAAACGGAACCAATCGATCTAGCGCCGTAAGGATCAAGCCAACGCACAGCAGGAATCGAACCACCTTCTCGAATATACAATAGCTTCATATTCCATTCATCTGCTATAGCATTTGCAACCGCCTTAAAGTATTTACTCTTCAAATCTCCTAGCCAATATTCGGCTGCACTCTCGATGGTAATTGAGATTCGATTATCCGAGTTACATTGAGCAAACACATTTTTGACATATTGCTCAAACTGGGCGCAAATATCTGTGATAGCCTGGTCAGGAGCAACACGCATACTCACGGCTGCCTTTGCGTTACGTGGGATAAGGGTGGGGTTGTTGATAGATACATCAATCTTGTGTACTGTCAAGGTCGAATATCTCCATCGTGCCATCAATTGCTGCTTTAACTTGTCTGCATCCAGCATTTCATTGTCTGAGGCCAATATCTTGAACTGGGTTTCGTTACCACAATCAGGTGAGCATGTATTGGGTGAGGCAATGGTTGAGTGATGGGCTCATGTACTGGATCGTGCTGTTTCCGATGTTTGCGTCCATTCAACAATAGGATCATACAATTTCTCTTCAGCTTCCGTCATAGGACTTACGTTATCATAAAAACCTGATGGGAACATATAATTTGTAAATATCAAAGAAACAAGCATACAATATACTCATGTTACCTGGAATGAGAACCTTTTTGTTATTGTCTACTAGTTTTCCTAATACGTGGATCAGGTCTATCAAGGGTTCAGAAACAGCCCCTCCCTCTATACCAGAATGAAGATCGGCACGCTTGTTACTAATGGAAACTGTTGCGTGAATAACACCTCTTAGGCCATATGTAATACAAGGTACATCTTCGCCAAGCCAGTAAGAATTACTATACACACATATATATACATACATGAGTGGACATAACAAAAGTATAACCTATAATCAGCTTACCTTAATAAAACCATATCCACATCCTAAAAAGAGTTCCTTGTTTTGGTTTACTGCTTCATAAAATCCAACTCTGCCACTTTCCTCTTCACTTTCAATTAAAAAGATGGCATTGACATCCAAAAGACCTTCCTTTAACAACTCGTTCACAGCAAAAATCGATGCAAGGATTGGTCCCTACAATATATAAGTTATGATTTGTTTTAAATAAAAAAAAAAAATAGATGTTGGGATATTTTACCTTGTTATCACTTGTACCGCGACCATACAGATAACCATTTCTACCTGTCATGTTGAATGGATCTGTACCCCACAAATTATTTTCATTTTCCGCTGCAATTACATCATAGTGGTCATAGATCCAAACTCTGACAGTACCATCACCTTTGTATAAAAATAGTATTAGCATAAATATTTAGAACAGTGTAAAAAAATCCCCCACACACACACACACACAGATACCAGAACTACTGAATAATTTATGTTCGTCTTCGGAAAAATTTAAACCTAAAACACTACCGCGATAACCTTTGAAAATAGTGACCAAAGTAAAAGTTAAAAGATCCCAAACCTTTTTTTAAATACAAAATGTTTAATTAAGGTTGTTGTTTTAACTTGAAGCAATGAGGGGGGGGGGGTGTCTTATGTGGATCTGAGAGCTCTAACTTCCACTGAACAAATAGCGTTTACTGGCTACAAGGGATAAGATAGAGCTTCTGTCTTCTTGTGAAATCGTGTGAATGCATCGTGTTGGGTGAAGTGGTCTCGAGTTGGTTAATTGTGATAAATTGACTAATTTTTTAATGGTCAAATCTCGCTAACTTTCTTATCGTCGCTCTTTCTCTGTTTCTTACTTAAAGGTGTTGGACTTTCAGTTCTTAAAAAAGGTGGATTCATGAATTTAGAAATAAAAAAAAAAGAAAAGGTTCTTTTATTAAAAAAGAGGGGAATATCAAGCGTGCATTATTAAAAAAAAAAAGTCGTTTTTTTTTTATTCTATCACTCTATCATTCCTAGGCCGTTGGGCCTTCGGCTATTCCTAGGCCGTTGGGCCTTCGGCTATTCCTAGGCCGTTGGGCCTTCGGCTTGCCCATGCCCCTATGCGGCTATGAGCTCACTCAATCAGCGCCGCAGCTGGAAACGGCGCTGACAAGCTTACTTTATCTAAATATTTTTTTTTCTTAATAGGACAGCAAAAATTATACAGAGCTCAACTTGTGGTTACAAAAATAAAAACTTTTTCTCCGTCTATTTTTTTTTTTTTTTTTTGCTCTTTTCTTATTAAAGTTTAAACAAAACATATATTAAAAGATCATAATACTCAGAAAGATGGTTTACAGCTGATTTTTGTATAATATTTTTATCTTTTCTTTTTGCTTAAGAAGCTTCAATGTACAGTGCCTGAACAAAAAGAAAAGAGAGCATGAAAACGGACCTATAAAAGCGGGGATAGATTTTTTTTTTTTTTTTTGAAAAGCAGCTTTTCTTTCGTGTGATTTAAAATGCCATTCTTCATACAAACAATAGCACGTAATGGCCAAGAAAGATCAAGCAACACATCTCTACACTTTATACAACACACAACTATAAACTATTTGTGTCCACTTTATGCAAACTATATTTGACTCAAGGAAAGCCATTATAGCTTTTATTGACGCATTCTTTTAGCCCAAGACAGTGAGTGCTTTAGCCTACTTGCTTGTAACATGGACTAAAGTCAACCTGAAAAGTAAAGGTTAAAATTGTCTTGCTAACAATTCCTTTTTTCTCTAAGGAGCGATTCTTCCAAGCCAGAGCTTTTTCATGATTACCGTAACAATTTAAAGGTGAATGCTTCTTCCAAAGAATTACTGTACAAAAAAAAAAAAAAAAAGGATCTGCAGCAAGACAACCATTCCTTGTAACAGTAATGCCATCAGCACATGGGTCCAATAGCGTTTCGACTATACTGCATAAAGCGTGTACAGTAATGGCCAAGGGGATACTTGATTCTAGCTATATTAATGGCATTGCCGTGTAGTCTTATTGTAATACGTCTGTACATTTTTAAAAAGAACTGCCCAGTAGCAGATCTGTCAACTAATGGCAGCAGACACTGACGCTGAGCCCTGCTTTTCTGTTATGAATAATATTTATTGGACTCATGCAGTAAAAGGGTTGCCTAGAGACACTCGCCATAGAATTGCGTTTTCTGCCAGGATACTCTCTTTATTAAACCATATCAAATTGTCTTTCAAAATTAAAAGCATTGGCTAGAAAAAATCCTGTATTACCCTTTCTGAGTTTTCTATGCCGGTTAAAGATGCCCCGCAAATGACTGTAAGCGTGCGTATGACAGGTAGGATGAAACAGGGCATAAAACCCATTGTACTCATGATTTTATACAAACAATTGAATGACCTCGCGCATTTTTGGCAACTGGCAGTCACCCCTCACAATTTGAGAAAAAAATAGTTTTCATTTGTTGCCCTTCCTTTTTCTTTTTTTTTTTTTTTTTTCAGCATTAACAAATGTCTAGAGTTGCACGTTGTATACCTATTGTTTCTCGACTTGCTCGACCTTCAGTACCAACCCGTCGCTTCATTTCCACGTAATTATCTATTTTGACGGCAGCATGCACATGACCAAGCATATTAAATAAAATAAAAATAGTCCTGCTGCCAATGAACAAGACCCTCGTATTGAAATGTTGAATGCTACCATGCCATTTGTTGCTCAATCGGGCTGGACCATGCACAGTTTAATGCAAGGTGCAAAATCACTTGGCTATCCCTCTGTTGCACATGGCATGTTTCCTGGTGGGGAATCAGGGCTTATTGATGCTCATTTAGCTTACCAACGTGACGTTTTCGTTCAAGCTGTGCAAGAAAAGAAAGCCGAATTAGACTTGTATGCCTTTTTTCACGCTCAACAATAACAACTTTTACTCAACTTCTAATTAGGTTACCCATGAATGAAAGAGTCAAGGTGTTGACCTTACTTCGTTTGGATATGAACAAACCTTATATTCATAAATGGCCAGAGGTACTAAACGAACAAGGGTTACTTTAATAGTTTTCTAACTCCACTCTATGTAGGCACTTGCCATTATGGGTCGCCCTTCCAATGTGGCCATGTCCTTGAAACACTTGGGCGATATTGCTGATGATATTTGGTATTATGCAGGCGACCGAAGCCCAGATGTAAGTGAAAGGTATCTGTGTAAAATCAAATTACTAATACGAGTGTGCAATAAAAAAAAAGATGAACTGGTATACAAAGCGTGCTTCATTAGCCGCGGTTTACAGTGCAGCTGATGTATTTATGACACAAGATTTATCCCCTAATTATACCGAAACGGAAAGATTCTTGACGTCCAGATTAGATCAGGCCGCTTGGATTGGGTCCTCCACACGTCAGGTAAGAATAATTTGTGCTTTTTTTTTTTTTTGGTTTGTACTAATTAAAAATAAAAACTGATAGTTGGGTACCATGTTGACATTCGGTGCCAAAAGTTTGGTCAGTGTTCTCGCCAACGTAAGTAAAACAAGAAGAGATAAAAAATTATGGAAAAATTAACCTTTATTTTTATTATTTATAGCGTGGTGGTCGATTTTAAATAAAAAACATGTATTTACAATCTAATATATACAAACAAGTATGCAAAAAAAAAAAAAAAAAAAAAAAAAAAAAAAAAAATTAAGGGGGTTGTAGAAGTGAAAGTTATGTATAAAGGGTGAGGGGTATAATTTAAACTACAGTGTCGTAACCATGGCCTGCAAGTTGGGTTTTTGATAATAACCAGTCTGATGTTTCATCCAAAGTGTTATCAATAAATGACCTAGTGGTGGATTGCTGAATGCCAGCCCAGCTTATCAATCGACACAATGTTTCAATTTCTCGCCGTTGTTTGGTTGATTTGACTAGTCTCCTGACGAGATATTCTGAAGAAGTAGAGAATAGGCCTGACCAAGTCTTGTCTTGATTATACCATAGTTGCCATACAGTTTGAATGACAAGAAGTAGACTGGTGGCAAGACTATGAGCGATCAGATTCATTCCATTTTCAATGGCATACCAGAACTTGGATTGGATTTGTGTCACAGTTTCTCGCAGCAGATTATCATAACATTGCTCTTCTTTTCTAATCAAGTCATGGGTTGGTTTAATGATGCACAGTACTTTTCGTCCTCCCTCAATAGTCATGACAGTAAAATCAGACCATTGATAGTCTTCATGACGAAGAATACGTAATTGAAGTGTATTGATTGTGTTATTTTTGCCTGATTGACTGAGTGCCGAACAAAATAGCTGGACATCATCTGAATGAATATAACGCATGATAGGTTGACCGACAGCTAATAAGGGTAAAGAAGGGCTTTTGAATGCGGCTTCTATGGTACCATACATGGTAAGCCGAGTAATTGAAATGTTGGCGTCTTGTCGCTTAGAATACATTTGATTCAGATCGGTGATGTCTGTACAAATCAAGACCCGCTTATTATTTTGGATATGCGTACAAATGCATAAAGTACGTAATGATTGGAAGGTCGAAACAACCAGATAACTTTGATCAGATTCAATAGCTTTCCAAACACTGTCCAAATATTGATTTGTAGGGTCATACTCTAACAACTGTATCATGTCTGGTGTTACGCTAATAATTTGTTCATTTTCATTTAATGTCATCCATGCCATTGATCTTTGTGGGCAGACTGTCGTTGTATGTTGTAAGCTCATAAAATAATAAAGAAAAATCGGAATATATGAAAAAGTAGGAGAAAAAAAAAAAAAAAGAAGAAAAAAGGATTTACATGAATTATCCTTTTTATATAATTCAATTAAAACAAGTGGGGGGGAGGGGGACTATAAAAAAAAAAAAAGGTGGGGAAGCCCCGTGATTACCGCTTTTTTATTTTAGGCTGTGTGAAATGTTACACCATGCTTAATAAATAGGTAATTTTCATCTCTTTAATTTTTACTACCTTTATTGGTTCCCATCCTTATAATAAGGGTAATAAACCATGTCACCAGAGATATAATAAGGTGGCGCATTCATGTCTATATAAGGCTTAGTTTCATACTTATGACGTTTTTTTTTTTTTTTTTTTTTTTTTTTTTTTACCTTTGTAAAATGTTCCACCTACAGTCATGTTATTACCCAATGATTCATTGACCTGTAAATAACAGTGACTTACTTAGGGGACTTTCTTTAATTACTAATGTTTCATAATTACCATGTAATAGGGATCATATGCACTATTATAGTACGGTACCATCATGATGGGCTTGACGTTCTTATTTTGATAATGACCGTATGCACAAGTATTATGGTAGTATTCACGATAGTTTACACGTAGTATTCTTTCATTCCAAATATTTCCATTCTAAAATCATATATAAGAAATTTATTGAAATAATTTAAATCATGTTTTACCTCGGAATGAATAGCTTTCAAGGCAGCTTCTTCTTCTTTGAAGCGGATAAAGGCAAATACCCTTCTAGGATTTTTACGAATTACGTGAGTATGAACAATTGTACCATATAATTTAAACTTGATAGAAAGATCTGCGTCTGATGTAGACTCATGCAAGTTGCCAATAAAAATGCTAAATCTATCCAAACAACGTGTCGCATATTGATATACGCCACTGTACATGGATGTTTCCACATTCGAAGTCCATTCAACGAACCAATGATTGGCATTATTACATTTTAAAGCCTTACATTTGATAGATGAATTTTTACTATCTATGTGTATGTGATATATATGACTTTCCTTACCAAGTAAGATTTGATGGCATCCTTTCTGTACATGTACTTGACATAAACATAATGAAAATTACCCTGCGGCTGTAGCAAAGTGATGTCTTCGATCTCACCAAACATGGAAAGTTTGGATTGAAGGAACTGCACGAAGAAGTAGATATTAATTAAAATAAAATTCTTTTTGTCAATATTTATTAATTGTACCTGTCTATTGAATGGTTGATTGAAAGAAATCAAACAAATAGAGCGATTGACTCTAGCAGGCTCACAGCGAATACTTCTACCATTAATAATGGTACCAGGTGCCTCTTTTAATGCTGTTTTGCAGTCATCTTCAAACTAATGATTTATTCAGTGATAAAGAGATGATGAAAAGTTTCTTTTTTCTTACCTCGAACTGGACAAAGGCATAAGGTCTCTTGAGAGAGTCCCTAAGTACTTTGACACCTAATAAGGAACCCCATTGATTGAAATGAACAAAGACACTGTCATTCAAGTCTTCATCGCTAATGTTCTTATTCAAGCTAAATACGAATTTGTTAAATGACAAAACGCATAAAATACCCCTTACTAACAAGTACCTTGCTACAAATATGCATGCAGCTGGATTTTCTTTAGCGTCTATCATTTTGCATAAGTCCTCTTTAATCTTTCCTTGCTGTTGCATTATTCTTTTTTTAGGTACCTGTAGAAGATTCTTGAATATCTTTCTTGGCAAATCTCTCCATTTGCTTTTTAGACGACATATTTTGTGGTTCTAACACAGACATACACACACACGCTAAAAAAAAAAAGAGTACAGATTTACCACTTTTTGTATAAATCTTAATTTTATTTAAAATCAGCAAAAGTCACGCGTCGTAATGAAGGGATATACAGAAATAAAATAATGTCAGAAATAAGTATGTTCACAAATACTTTCAAGAATAGTATAAAAAAATAGAAATATTGATATGAAAACGTGGATACACTAGATAAAGCCTCCAAGGCTTGAGTATATGTAGCTAGGATAGAGAAATAAGGAATCCAGTTTTGATTGTTGGGTATTAGTAGCCGTAGAGTAAAAAGAAGAAACAGGCTAGATTAAATATTGTACTTATTGATGACGAAGGAACACGAGAATTAGTTATTGTTTGTTTGGATATTGATGGGAAGTTGAATTAAGCTTAAGTTGAATCCTCATTCTAATAAGCCGGTAACTGAGTTGTCGTACAAGCCAAAGGTATAAACTTTTGATAGAGCTACCCTCCAATCCGTTTTTTCAACAGGGCGATTTTAATTTCCTTTTATAGTAGATGAAGAATTCTCTTCATGTTGACTCGCTATCAAAACTTGACATCTTTTACCCATACTGGACAAGTAGGTTAAATATCTTATTTTAAATTTAGGCAACATATCCTTCGTCTAACTATTTTTAGGGATGATACTGTATGTGACAGCTGTAAAAAACGTTGGTCACTTATTCAAGCTGGACTTGAGATTGGTGATGATGCAAGATGAACAATTGCTCGATGATGATACTGGAGAAATGACAAGAAAAGCAACAGTCAAAAAAGGTTTATAGAGACAAGCTAAAATCTACCATCGTGTCAAAGGCTCATCTTGACACTTATGCGCAAGTAAAGGCGTATTACAAAGTGTGTTGAATCCAAAGTGTCATGGTGAAGGCTAATTAAGTGGATTGTCAAGCTATTTCTCCGGTTATCATGCGATCAGAAAGGCTTTTATAAAGGAGATGCCATCTATCTACGCCCGAGATACTCCTCTTACTGAGATACCGATACTCCAATTAGCTGGTTAATCCAGTGAAAGACTCTCACTCATGAGCTTACCAAAGAAAAAGGAATACAAGCTAGAAGATGCTTGCTCTTCTTGTTTTCTTAAGCCGTTCAATCAAATTGAGATACATAAGATCTAAAGAAAGCTTGATGGACTTCCTTTCCACTGTTGATGTAAGACGACGGACAAGACAACCAATATTTGCACTATCTCACATTATTTTGTTTTCTTTTTTTAGAGTATGTTGAATGATCCACAAAAGTTCGACCGTGATAACATTTTCAGTGACGAAGATGATGTTGAATTCATCCTTGACAAAGCTAGTCGAAAGAAATTTTAAGCTATGATTTTTGAACAACTAAAGCAACTATGGAAAAAGAGGGCGTTGGTGAGGACGATGATACTGATTATGACAAGGATGATGAAGATTAGTTTTCTTCGATCATATATAATTAAAATCGCATCTGTGCTATAAATACAATGAGCTTATTTTGTATTCTCTATTAAACGTGTTGGAGTTGCGTTACTTTTGATTTGGACCATCATCATAGGTATTTTTTTTCCACCCGATAAAATTATAAAAGTGTATACTCATAAACTCGACCAGAAGCACATACTGGCAACTTGTCCTTTAAAATAACAGTAAGACCTTGATGCTTGTTTAAATATGATATGGAACTTTTTTCAATGCTCTTAAAAATAACATCATTTAAAGATTTCATAAATCTAGCAACCATACTGGTCTAGTTTATTACCAACTAGACACGTGGATTTTCTATAGACACAAAAACTTGAGGGTAATGGCAAGATTTTTCACTAAAACTATGAGCAATTTTTTTTTTCAAGAATCGAAGATATTGCTATCAATAGTAATATCATGTAATTTATGACATCCTTGCAAGATAAATGAAGCAGCTGCTATTCAACGAACGCATTATGGGTGATAGAGGACTTAAAATAAATTACAATTAAAATTGACTTTATATGTCCTTTTTCTCGCCTAAATGGCTTTTTCATAGAAGATGCCGTACTGTCTGTATACTATTATTCCATTGTTTGGCACGCATTTGGAGCCACCTCGATGGAAACTAACCCTCAAAATCGGGGACAACTCAAGCAACCCAAGCAACCCAAGCAACTCAGGCAACTCTGAAATAAATCCATTTATAAATCTTATTTCTATCAATGGCTTGAAAAACGAGTTTTTTTTTTTTTTTTTTTTTTTTTTTTTCAACAAGATACTTTATTGTGCTTTCTCTTATTTGAAAAGGGCAAAAATTTCTAGACATGAAGGATCAATTGTTTTCGGCTTTGGGAAGTGTCATTTATGTCTTGGTCAAAGGATATACAATATTCTTAAAAGCAACCGTTCTGAGTGATATAAAAAGAAAACGGTCTCGCGCAAGGGTACGAGTAATAAGTTTAGCGTCTAATTTACCCGAGAACAGTGTATTCCATATTCATGGCAGATGACCCAAAATCATAGGTGCTTGGTGTGTCAATGATCGGAGTGTCCCCCCAGACTTGTCAGTCAGCCAAAATTTTATTGATTTTCATGTTTTTTTTGTTTAAAATTATCATGGAAAAGAGGGAATTACCAACTAGACATAATTTTTTAACAGAGGCTGTAAAGAATCTACTTGAACCAAGTAAACATGAAGTATTACACAAGTGAATCTTTGAAGACTAATGTTTGATTTTTCGCTCATTGTAGAAGTAACTTCACAGGAACCTTTGATCGATTCTAATTCCATTATCAAAGTCACCTCTAATCTCGATATCCTAAAGGAATATGAACATTACCCAGCCCCCGTGGCGCAAACTCCCTTACTGATTGATCATTTCCCTCAAGTCCAACGCATTACACCCATCGCAAAGAAAGCAAAACGACGATCATCAGACACATCAGACACGTTGCTTTCAGACGACTATTATTTGAAACGACATCGACGCCATGAAAAGGAAGAAAAGACACAAAAGAATCGCGAAAAAGAACGGTTGAAGCATGGTTATTATCAACAAAAGCAATTAGTCGAACGTATCAAAACCATGGATAAAAGCTTATTGCAATCCATTGTGTCGTCGATACGTCATCGCACCTTGCATCAGCAAGAAGGTGAAGATGACGAGGAAGAAGAGTATTTGGATGATTTACATTGTCGATTGCTGAACGATGCCCTTGATCATTTAAGACGTTATGAACTGTTGGGTTTGAATAATAATAAGCAAGAAGTAGACGACCATGAGTGGCTGGATCCTTCACCCGTACCTACTCCTACCACCAGTAGCACCAACACTAAATTTCAGCAGGCTCTTCAGTCAGAAGCTGTCAAACAAAGAAGCAGACAACTAAAGTCCTTTTCAAACCAACCCATCTTTGCTGGCGATTCTTTAAATCGTGGTGCTAGAAGGTCAACTCGTCATGTCTTTGCATTTGGCCAAAAGCTGCCTGAATTTGACGTTGAAGAGTTTAGTTTACCTTATTACATTCTCGACTGGAAAAATAATATATGAAAAGCACGCAGTAGTCAAACCGTTGATGAAAAGCCACTGCCGAATCTATGTAATTAGGGCACCAATTTTTTTAGGGTACGTTTCACACCGTGAAACAAGATTTTTTTTTTCCTGCTTTATAATAATAATAAAAAAGACCTTAATGTAAAAGGTTCCTTTTATCTGCGTTTTGTATTTATGAAAGCACTATATAGATGCTGACTGTGTTAATGTGTAGCTTCTGGTATAATCACATTAAGTTGTTTATTTAGTTGGGATCGTTAAATGATCAATATTCTCAATTGAGAAAGTACGCTCTCAAGCGTATTAAACTGAACTGCTCTTTTGTGTAAACCGTGTCACAGCTGATTTTCAACGGATAGTATGCAGTTTCCGAAACATGGTTCGAAGAAAACGTATATGTGCAGATCTCGGAATACACGAGAGAAAATATCCCGACGGAGTGATGCATACAACAGAACATACTAGATCGTTTGTAAATGCCTTATAAAAATTAATATTGATAAAGAATATAATAATTAGAGTAGTGTTTTTTTGAGAGTTTTTTTTAATGCGGGATATGATGTATACTAAAGTGAAGAAAAAAAAATAGGATTTTGCTTTAGGATAAGAGAGGTGTGGATTCACCTACGATTGTCGACTTGACGCTTTTGAAGACGCCATTAAAGATAAAGACGCCCACAACTAGTATCGAAAAGCCGGCCATTTCTAACCAAGAGAAAGAGTCCCATCCAAAATGGATAGCAAACACCCAAGTTAAAAGGGTTCTATATCATAAAGAACAGGTTTAGTTTCCCATTTTCCTCTCCATAACAGTTTTAAATTTTGTTCTTACCTGAGGGAATCAATCATGCTACGACCAGGAACACCAATGGAAGTACTTACAGCCAAACCGAAAAAGTTAAAGATTGCTACCATAAATGCTAATAAGAGCGCACTTTGCCAGAGAGCAGAAGCACCAAACAAATCATGAAAGCCTCTGGAGATATCAAATTCGCCCTGTCCAACAAAAGCAGCAACAGAAAGAGAGACACCCAAAAGAAGAGTACCAAAGATACCTTCAATACCCATTGCTCTGACAGGATCGAGATGATAACGATCCATTAGATATTCTTCCAGAATAAATTGACCGGCCACAAACAATTGCGCAACCAATAAAAGCACGGGTCCCAAATAATTTACTTCCACTTTATAAATAACTGACCATATAATTGTTGCTGTACCTAGTAAAATTGCCATAATTGAGAACCATTCTCTGTGAAGAAATTTACGTGATAAAAAGATGCAGCTGAAAATTGCAGAGAATCCAACAATACTACTTTTCAGCATTTGGTATGCAGAAGGTGTCGTATAGATCAGACCCAAATTTAAAAGCTACTAAAAGCGTGAGTAAAAAAAATAACAATAATATGTATGTAGTTGTACGTACTGTGGTTGCAATGAGATCACATGCACTAGGCAGAATAAACCAAGCAGCAGGCCAAGACCAAGTCGAAGTACGAGGTATAGTCCAGTCATTATAATCGGTATAGTTGTTACTATGCGGTTGTACTGCCTCAAGCATAGATCGATCAAGTAACGATGGTGTCTTGGTTACTAAATGGATAACGAGAATACAGATGATTTCGCCCAGGAAAATCATAGACGTCTGGATTAAAGGCTGGCTAAACTTGTAGAAACTATCATCCCGTTCATCTCTAATCTTTTGGTTGTCTTGGAAAGTCAAAATCAAAGGAATACTTACGCCTATTTGCATACTCAGTAAGTTGTACATTTCTATTTCTATTTGCTTTATTTCTTACCTGATATTAACAATCCTATTGTTAAAAACACGGTATAGACCGTAGACATTTTTTTTTTCTTTTTTTTGAAAAAAAGTTGAGTTTAAAGAAATGAAAAATAAAAAAGAGAAAGAAAGAAACAACAAATAAATTTATAAAGAAATGGTCTCCCTGCGTTCCTTGTACCACAACTCCGTTTTTTATTTTATTTTTATTGTTTTATTTATTATTTCTAAACTACACGCCACATCCAACGGCACGACACATTAATTAATAATGACCCATACGTAATCTATGGTTTACAGTATGTCGCGTTTAAATATCCAAAAATGAAGGTGTTTATAAGTTATTATTTGTCACCTTTTGAATTGATGTCTGCCACATTTATACTATTTTTCATTAACTATTGGTGCAGGAAAATTACACAGAGTTATTTTTAGATTTCCCAATCCCTGAGTTTTATATTAATCCGTGCTGAAGTTAGATAGCACACTCTTTGCAAACGTAATTTACATTTACTTTAATTACATCCTTTCAAAATTGAAAATGAGCTTATATTTTATTTATGAGAATGAGAAGCTGCGAACAAAAGTATAAACAAGCACTTTGCAATAGACTTTGATATTAAATCACAACCATGAAAGACATGGCCAACTACACTGAGCATTTAGATTGCAAACATCCCCTGGAAAAACTAAAAGAAAAATCGCACCTTACACGGCAAATAAAAAAAAAAAGCATAAAAGACACCTGTTTAGAATTCGTAGTGACAGTCCATATAGTTTACATATTTGAGGCAGATATAAAGAGGATCATTTATTTTATCAACAAATCAATGTAAATATGGCGATATGACAATGAACGGAAAAGGATCACAATTGCTGTTCAAACATATAATATATGAAAGGAAGAAAATGTAAAACATTGTCTGCTATCTGTGCTGGTGGTACTTGGCTGTAAATTTCATGGTATCTTTGACATTTTTAGTAGCCTCGAAAAAAAAAAAAAAAAAAAAAAAAATGGATTAGACTTCGAAATTTGGCAGCTCTGACATAATTGCAAACGGGATATTCGCAATGATTTGATTCTGCAAAATTGTATTCGTTGACCCATCATCGAAACTAAGCTTGCTTAAGACATACTCTTTCTTCTAATCAGAGCCAAGGGCATGTCAAAGTGCTCCAAATGACTTTATAAAGAAGCAATCCCGACATTTGTATTATGCTTTCACGGACCAATTTAATTCTTAGTATGAAGAATATGTAAAGCACGTTCTTTTGTGTTTATGTATTGCTTAATGATCTTTTAAATCACGTACTGTCTATAGAAAAAAAAAGTCACTACTATAATCACCAAGCTTGTTTCTTATAGGGTTTACTTTGCAAATGATATCTCCTTTCCAATATCTTTACTACCTTCAATATTGTAGCCCTCACCCGTCAATTTTAAATAGTGGCTTATCGCTTCCCAAGATTCAATACCTATCAGCTTTTATGAATGCAGCTTCTCGAGAATTACCGGGAACCTTTAATCTATATTTAGCAATATATGGAATCGAGGTAATGCTTGAGCCTTATACTGCTTTCTTTACAAAATAAGCAAGAAGTGGTTATCGCATCAAAAATTATCACTGAGACTGCAAGACATATCAATGTTTAGGAAGATGGAGCACTATGATTTTGCGTACTGGTCTTATTCGATAATTGTGGGACATTGTTCATCTGCGGATACTGATAGTTAACTACACTGTCTTGCTTAACGATATGATATGTACATAGAAGGTAAAGCCCAACGAAGGACATGATAATTCGTAAATGATTTTCTTCCCATGGTCATCTATTACACGGGCTAATACATTTTTCAAGTAATTCAAACAACATACAAACCATTGAGCTTAAATTACTTTAATCATGTTCCTAGATGCCCGTAGCGACTGCCCACTTAAAACCCTCAAGCAAGTTTTATGTGTTTAAGATTGATAATTTAAAAAGCCAAGGTTAGGTTTATTCATTGCATTTTTCTCTCTTTAGTTTTGTATTTTCAAAACACTAAATGTTAGGGAGATATGATTGAATATGGTAATAACATTGTACAACCATGTCACGTAATTTTTAAACATAATAAATAAGCAAGAAGCTTTCTGATATGTATCGTTCTGTACTACAAAACAGGGCATTTTTGTATTTTTTTGTTTTAAAAAAATAGGATTGCATAAATAAAAAGAGTGATTACCATGCCCATATTCTCGGGCAAAAAAACAAGTAGGTTTCTTATAGGGCTGCATGTTGTTTGCTTAGTCATTCGTTAAGATTTTCATAACTATCATCCCAAACTATTGAAACAGCCGGTACTTTTTCAACATTGTCTGACCAACTCAATCAGTTTTCCTAGCCCCTCCCCCTCAGTCACCTGTCAATGAGCATTATAAGCCATTACTGACATTGGATGATACAAAATAAAACAAAAAATGAACCGAATTTGAATATATGAAATTATGCATTTTTTTTAATGGTTTATTTAAAAAAATACAATTTAGATGTTGGAAGGATAAAGCATCTATAAGTTAAAAAAAAAAAAGAGAGAATTAGACAACAAATTTTAGGCTTACAACAGAAGAACTACTTACAATACGGACAGAAGCACCGAAGACCTTAGGGGGCAAGTTCTTGCGGAAACGAGCCTTAACAACACCGTTGGTACCGTGGGTACGGGCAATACGACCCCAGATAACACGGATCTTGGAACCGTTGATCTCACGTTGAGCACGGTAGACATAGGCGATACGCTTACCGAGGTAGAATTGAGCATCCTTGGTGGTTTGGACACCTTCAACTTGGATCAAGGAGACATTAGGGTTTTGAGTACGCATGGCACGCTCGAAGCCCAAAACACGGCCCTTACTGTAAAGACTATTGTACAAGAAAAAAAAAGTTTTAGTATCGCAATCAAAACTACATGTTTACAGAATAAAGGTCAAAGTCAAAATGAAGAGGTAGGGTACGTTTCTTATGTGTTGATATCGACTGTTTCTCATTCCACAATTGCTAATCGAATCATTTTGCCATGGAGTGTGAATTGTTGCTGTGCGCTGGTTTTGTTTTCCTTTCATTGATTTTTTTTTCTTTTGGCAAGACACCACCATCGCATCCATAAAAATCCATCCATCCATTCATTTCACATCTTCTCATGATTTTCCTTTGACCCTTATTCTATATCCATACATGATGGACAAAAAAAAATTATTCTAACTTTACCGGTCAGATGACATATTGGATAAAAGAGGAGGTTCTTCAAGCTTTGGTAATGAAATCCATCACAAAAGTGCCTTTCTCGCTTAATCCTCTCAACAAAAAATTACTTGCCGGACAGTCACATGATTTACCGGACCGTAGCCGGAGCGTTAATTTATGAATTTTATCTCCGTCAAACTTCATGTTGTGACGGGATTCTAATTACCAATTGGCTTGATAAATCAAACTATCTGAGCACCTTCTTGACTATAATCTACTCTCCAACTAACAAGGAAAGTATAAAGAAAACGTAAAAGTTGGAGTGTAAGAGGGCTTATGGTTTATTTATTTTGAACTTCGTTAATGTATATTTGATTTTCTAAAACTATTTGTATGATTGTATTTTAATATGAGGATGGTGTGGTTTGATTGGTAGAGGCTCTTCTGCGCTTTGTTACTGGCTGTGATACCCATTGGATGGCCTGAGTTACACATATCATTCAACGCCACCTCACCGCATTTACATGTTGTGACGAGATTCAAACTGCCCTTAGACTTAACAAGTAACTATACACTATTTTCAGAAAATTTTAGATCAAAATTTAAAGAGAAATTGTTCACAAATAAAAAAAAAAATTCGTTCACAACGTAAAAAAAAATACGTTCATCTTCTGAAAAAAGATTGGTTCCAAGACCGTAAAGAAAAAATTGAGCTTACCGCTTAAGTGCCTCTATGGTTGGCGACGTTGACAAATATTTCTAATGTTTGCTGGATCATTATTTGGGTCCTTGATCTTCTCTGTTGGTCCTAGGGAGCCGCTTCACTTCAAAATCTTGGAGGAAGGCCATTTCCAGCACGAAGTGAACGAGCAATATCAACCATGTTCAAGTAAGCAGCCATATCACGATTCCATAGACGAGGAACAATCCTATTTGTGTTATTGTTCATGGCCCTACAATTTTGATTTGTACATCTGTCACAGGAACAAAAAAAAACTTATTAGATAAAAAAATTATTAACAAGTGAAATCAACATGCCTTACAGAGACCATTTCAAATTACACGAGAATTTGCCCTTCGTCTATGAGGGCGCGGGTTATCGACCATCCGAAACGTTTCAAGACTTCTACGTTCACAGGCTGGACAGCACTGACTTGTTCTAACTTCATCAATCAAGTAAAACCTTTTATCAGCATTTTGAAGCAACCGATGGAATCCAAGACGCAAGCTCAGGCAGGTTAGTCTTTTGGATAAAGCGAGGCTTTAAAATAAGAGTTACATTATGCTACACTTAATAATAACCTTCTACTCTTTCTTGCTCCTTTTTTTTTGCTTAATACGCTGTTTTGAATTGAATTTGTCATATAGTAAACAGGCTAGAGGATGTTTGTTCGTTTTCTTTCCCCAAGTCATTATAGAACATCAAGGCAGATCATTGTAAAGCTTGATCAACTTCCTCTCCACTGTGTAAGATAACGGACAAAACAATCCATATTTTGTATTATATAACATTAATTTGTTTTCTTTTTTTAGGACATGCTGGACAATCTATGTACATTTTATCATGATAGCATTTTCAGCGACGAAAATGATATTGAAGTCATCCTAAATAAAGCAAAGCTGGTCGGAAGAACAAGTCCGGTTATGATGCTTTGATGACAGAAGCCACAATAGGGAAAGAAGAAGCAAAACGATAAGGAAGATTATTTTCACTTCATTCACTTACGATCGAGTTAAAATCATATCTGTGTGCTGAACATAATACACTTATCTTTTATTTTACTATTAACCGCTTACACTCTTATTTATATACATCATTATCACTTTAGAAGTGTGATTATAATTCTTTATCAAGGAATTCATCCTAGTAAATTTTAGAGCGTCTATCTAATCCAACCAATGCAATCCTCTGTGATGATAACCTACATTAATCTCTTGATACCAGCCAAAACGTGTCCGGTCCCACATTACGACTACGCGCACCTTGTATTTCCGGAAGAAAGCAATTCCCATGCTCCATACACTATGACTAAATGCACATCGATACCATATTCACGATGCTTAAGTCGATGATTTGTTTTTTCATAGAATAAAAAAGAAAAACAAACATTATTGACATACCACAAATTAGAAGTGGGGGATTGGGCTAGTAGTTCTTCTACAATTAGAAGCAAAAGGCCCATCTGGTGTAACATACTAACACTTTCTTCCTCCCGTAAACCGGATATGTCAAAATAAAAAATCCTTCTCCCGCTACACTCACGTGAGTTGCCTTGATTTATTTTATTTTAAAAATTGTTAAACCCCAACCCCTTTTCTTTATTTCAATCATGGAAGGTTTACACAATAGAAAGACCAAAGTCAGTGAAGAAGATGAAGCCGAGTTTCTAGACGAGCAAGGTAGTTTTTATGCATATCTCACAAAATAATGTCCAACTCATTTCGTTCTTAGAGCAAGAAGAGTTACTGCAGGTACTTCGTGACCAAAATAATAAAGCCAATCTGGCCATCCAAGTAAGTTCAACCATCTTCAATCTTGTTACTGGCTAACATTTACTTTCTATAGCGAGGACTCATAATCATTGGATGCATCACTTCAGCTTTGTAAGTTCCCTTCTTCATAGTTTTATCTCGTGAATCGTAGCTCATGAAAGCATCGTTATATACAGCTTCTTTAGTATATTATTGCAGAAGGGTACACCCATTATACCCATATCCCAAGTATTTGCAACGCCCACCGAAACAGTTTTGAAGTGGTCTACATTTGCTGCTTTCACTAGTATCGCTTCCATCGGTACATCCATTTTTGCTCTTGTCATCAAATGTAAAATGAATATTTTAGGATTATTGGATAGTTTATGCCTCAGCGATCAATATACCTCGGGTGTTGTACTTGCATCCATTATCACAGGCGCCATTGCTCCTTTGATGGCCCTATTCCATGCAAGCGCATGGATTGAACTTGTTTATTGGACTATCCCCCTTTTTGTCTTGGGTATGTATTATACCGCGCTTCATATGATGAATGGAGTGCAAGCAAGTTTAGACGAGCTGGAAAAATCAAAATACAAGTACAAAGGTGCTTAAATAATAATAATAATAATAAAAAAAATAGTGTTTATGTATATGTACAATAAATATTTCTAATCGGAAAAGGGTAGACGTAAAGGCACGCGTCCTATCATAGATTTCAATGTCTTGACCCATTCTTCACTTTCATCCAGATCGTCACTCACACAATCCAAATGATAATCTGGGAAGGCTAATCTGAAGAAGCCTTTATGGTTTTCAGCATGGATAGACTCATGACCAAATACTTTATCTTCCTCACTATCTCCCAGTAGCGTCACAATCACTTTGTCGGCTGCTGCACTAAGTCGTATCACATCAGACATGTTGTAATGATCCCACACTTGTCGATCCCCACCATCCGATGTGTATCCAATAAGTTGGCTACCTATTAATCTGTAATAATGGCGCTCCCAAATCTAATTTTTATGTTAAGCGGTGTAAATACATGGATATTTACATTTACTTACTTTTAATCCTTGTCGCCGTGTG
This sequence comes from Mucor mucedo, assembly GCF_025094135.1. NCBI lineage: Eukaryota > Fungi > Mucoromycota > Mucoromycetes > Mucorales > Mucoraceae > Mucor > Mucor mucedo. Next base: position 94,314 of record NW_026252325.1, on the reverse strand, counting down.
GATAAGAAGCCACTTTGCCAGCATGTATCATGCCACTGTCGAATCTTTAAGGTCAGATCACACTCTCTTAAACTTCGTGGCACTTGTACAGATGGATTCGAGACGGGTAAGTACAACATTTCGACATTCAATTTTCCAACAATTTTCAAAAAGTCTTCGTCATCACCAAACTGTTCTCGTCGAGCTCTTTCGCGTGTAGTTCTAGCATACCACGAATTGAAACAATCAAAATGCGCCTCATATGTCTTTTTATAACATCCCGGCACCATATGATCAACAGCAAATCGAGTCTGTCCGATGGCTCCATCTTCGGGATGGACATAGCCGGATAAATGCTCTTTTTGTTTTCGAATTGATGTGAACCATCGACTCCAGCCAGTGCGAGGTTTCACATGATAGTCAGGTCGTACATGCAATGAGACAGTAATGATCATACCGGGACGCGTATCGATCACGCATTCGTAATCCATCAAGATTTGATGACCCAAAACTTCGTAACGCGACATGTATTCATACTCACCATCACTAATTACACATCTCACATATGTAATTTCCTTGGGCAAGGGCAGTAACATATTATGTGCTCCACTTACACCAATATACATCTTTCCAAAACTTGATGCTTCCAAGGATGACATACTGATCTTCCGGTCATCTTGGCTCGGTCTTTTCTCTACTGCCGCAGCTAAAAATTCACTATTGATTTCATGTGCATTGGGAATTCCACGACTTTGCTCTACGGGTTGTCCGGGTATTTGTGTTGTAGAGATAGCACGTTTCATCACAACAGACTCGTTTTCCAATCCTCCTTCTACCGCCGATGTGTCAAAAGCAGATCCGCCACGAACAGCAGATTCGCTATTATGTTTTTCAAACGCTGGCAATTTATTCATGTAATGCGAAATGTCTTCCACGCGGGGATTATTAGGATCGTGAGGCACATCCTCTTGTTTACTGCCCACTTCAGCAATGGCAACAGTTCTTGAAGGCACCTTGATTAAAGAAATCTCGTCATCGTCTCTTTGATTAACCGACAAGGTGGATGCAGAAAAATTCGTTAACGGTTTATTGGAGTTGTAATACGAAGCATCATGTTCCCTTTCTACTGCAGGAGACGGCGTAGAGAACTGATCCATAAATACCACAATCTCACCTTCTTCTTGTTCGTTATCTGACTGGCCTCCATGGTAGTAACTACTTTCTCCTCTCGTTTTATTGGGAGCGACATGAAGGTTGGTGGAATAATAATCATCTTCTTCCTCCTCAATTACATCGTGTTGTAGTGTGCGATGTTCTTGCACAACTGCTTCTTGATAAGGCTCATAATGCTTGCGTTCATCTTCTTCATCTTCATCCAGGTTTGTGTTCTCTGTCGAATTTGAGTTTTTGTAAGAATATGTTTCCGAATTAGTATTGATGGACGAATCACTATGTCGATTGTAGTCTTCCCGTTCTCCGTTGTAATAGTAATCTGTTGTGTAATCATCCTCTTTGGTGGGTGGAGCAATATGAAACCCTGTTACTAGTAAAGATTGTCTACGCATTTCTTCTTGTTCATTCCATTCATCATCAGGATCATACCACTGATCACTGGAGGCCTCACTTGCTGCTACACTCTCGCCGCCTTTGCTTAGCATAGACTCTCGTTTCATAGCATCCTGAATACCTATCGACCAATGGTTTCTTTGGCTGCCACTCTGTCGTTTATTTGTCCATTTACTTAGACGTTGTTCATTCTGGATCGACAAGGTTTGTAAAATACTTGTTTCATCTAAATCGGAAGAAATTGAGACTCGGCTTGGATCAAGCGTCTTATGATGTTGCTCCAAAATATCTTCTTCAAATTCAATCTCTTGTTGATCTGTCATAAGCCCTTTATACACAGTATTCCATTCTGTCCTACTTTCTTCATCGTCACTGCTTTCGATAGCCCGTGTCTTTTTAAAAGTCGCTAGAGTTGGTGTTGAAGCTTCATCTTCATCGCTTTCTTCTTCAATCATCATCCGACTTTTATTTGTGCTGATTTCAAGACATATAACATGGTTGGCCTCTTCTGGTGGTGCGTTGGTGTCTATAGAAGGGATATTTGTCATATCATCCTCGTCATCAGATATATCTACTTTCGTAAAGTTTTATTAGTTGGCTGCCTAATGTTAAAACATCTTTGTTTTTTGTTTTACCGTGCTCAATATGTATCGTAGGCTCATTGTTGTTAGATGGCATAGGGGAAGTATTTGCCACTATATCATCTTCAAAAGTCAAATCATCTAAAAATGACGAAGCATCGTATTCATAATCAGACTGGTATTCAGATTGTGTGTCCGGCTGATCCAATGTTGTATTAAATGGTGGTACACTATTCAAGGATTGCTTTTCCGCAACTTGCGTTTGGCTAAAGTACTCATCACTAGAATCATCATCGTCGTCTGAGAAGAACTGACTGCTAGCGAAAGAATCCGTTTTTCTCGGAATATTTGAACTTGATTGAGATGCCACAAAAGTGTCGTCAGTATTTCCAGGAGCGGGTGCTTTGTTGAAGTTAGGTGATACAGCATATGTATCAGCAACTTTATCAAATGTTTCTGCTTCATGGTTAGTAGATAACATAATTGGGGTTGGGCTGTCGTCTACGGATACATCTGAATCAGATGTTTCTTCTATCAGCTCAGTTGTTTTGCTTGGTAAAATAGGTGTGATACTCATGTTTGCTTTGTTGAATACTTGGGTGTTACTTTCTTCAGCATCTCTAAGTGAAGTTTTATTATCGTCATTACATTCTACAATAGCTGGCGTTATTTCGGTCTTATTAACTACAGTAGGAATTACACTTCCGGGCATATTGTTATAGCCATCCACTTTATCAAAAGCCGCCTTTTCTATTGTTTCACTCGGCAATGCATCTTTTGAATTTTCTGCATATTGATCTTTGAATGCAGAATTAACAGATGCCTGTGTTTTGATATCGGGACACAAGTTGTTTAAAAGAGTGTGATCTTTGTCTAAATTTTGACCATTTACAGATAAATTGGTTGCTAGAATTTCTAATTGGTTGCTGGGCTTGTTATCTTCCATAGACCGGACCACATTATATGTTCTATCGTCCGATTGTAGTAATGATGGGGATAACAGTGTAGTCGGCTTGATTTTATTTTGATTCTTTACTGCTGTAGGCATATCAATACATGGCTCTTTATCTTCCATAGTCGACTGGGGTTGATGTAAAGGCTGTGTTATGGTAATAGATTTATCGTTTGGTATGATTACTGAAGTAGGAATATTTCTTTCTATCGAGGATTGTGTCGATGCCACTTGATCCAGCTTGTCTGAAGAATTATTTTTATACGCATAACTCACCTCCGTCTTTTCTTTGTTGGCGACGGCTGCATTTTTTTCATTGGTGGCCAAAATTTCATTCACTATCTGTACTTTATCCTTGACAGCGACAGAAAAGGAGTCTGGAATTTTGACATCCTTTTTAACTGTGACAGAATCGGATTTGGTTTTAACCGGTAATGACCTTTCTTTGTTTCGATTTTCATTGTCTATGCTTGTTAATAAAGACTTTTCTATATGATCTACTACAGCAAAAGTTTCTTCTGGTAGTGGAAGTGTCTGGGGAGAAGAAAGAAGTTCTTGACTAGAGGAAGGCGATATATCAACCGTTTTTTTGACTAAGTATAGATAAAACTATTAGTAAAAACCGAACCAAACTTATTTTGTCTTAATGTACCTGTGGCAGTTTTTTGTATATCAATTTCTTCTTCTGATACCTCCTTTTTCCAAACTTCGAACTTTTTTCCTACCGTGTAAATCTCACGCTCGTCCTCATCGTTTAGATGTTCGTGAACATTGACAATGTCTTTGACTTTGCTGGATGCGATTTCGATTTCTTTTTTAGTCGGTTTTAAATTGGATGAAATATCACGATTTCCTAGACGACCAACCGAGAGTGCTTCTAATTCGTCTTCTGTTACATCACGCTTATCATCGGTGCTTATTCTTTGTTTAAGGGAAGTATCGCTCTCTTTGGGGATCTCGTTTTTAACTACGCTATCATTGATGCTGGTTTCTGTAATCACGATTTTCACTTCAGGTTCAATTAAATCCTCGTCTTTTTTTTTTAGTTCGTTTTTTTCCAAATTATCCGTCTGTAAATCTTTCTCTTCTTCATTGTCACTGGCAACGGGACTTGCTATGGGGCTTGCGATGGGACTTGCGATAGGACTTGTAATGGGTGATCCACGCAACTTGGCTAAGGTAGGTACGTGCAACGACTTGCCACTCCGAACACTATTAGCCGCGGCTTCCGCTTCTTGAGCTTGACGAAATACACTCGAAGAAACATAGGATCGATCTTTTAGCGAATTGATGACCCGCGAAGTACGGCGAATCTGATCTGCAGCACCTAGCAACTTCTTTCGGTCCCTGACAGCAGAGGCAGCGGTAAGAGAAGGCGTTCTCTTTGCATCCAATTCTTTTTGTTGTTTTTGTTCTTCGAACTTTTTAAATAATGGATTGTTTTTTACTGCAGATCGTTGAGCCAACTGATCAACTTCCTTTTGACGTATAAAGATCTTTTTTTCTAATTCTGCTTCTTCTTCTTCACTCAATACTCGACGCTTTCTTTCTTCCAAATGTCCAGGTCTAAAATAACGACGCGTGGAATTTTGTCGCTCTGTAGATGTGGGTTTATTTACGTTGGGAGATTCTGCCAGTTCGCGAAGCCGTTTAAATCTATCCGATGCGTTTGTGGATAGCGCTTTATCTTTGGCGACAACAGGCTTCGTTTTTAAAAGCTTGACTTGGGGTTGAGCATCCGGGATGGTGGGTAAAAGCCCGTTTTTATTAGGAATTGTAGTTACAGCACCATAGTCTTTCAACTGTTGTATTAATTCGTCTTGTTGTAAGAAGTAAGCTAAATGTATCACGGTGTTTTCCTCTGTACCCCAGAAACAAGTATTCAATTCATTATCTTTTGTATTCTAGATTATTATTTTTTTGAGTCAGTGTAACCAGTCATTGAAAAAAGGGAAAAAAAAAAATTAATACCTTTAAAATATATTCTACAAGCTCAATTCTCTCTGGTGCCCATTCATCATCAGGGACACCATAGTCAAACAAGATATGGTGAAGGGCGTATAAAGGACGTATAGAAGTCCCTAATAATTTATAATCCTTCAAGCGTTGAATAAAGTGTGAAAAGTCTGTTTCGAGATGAGCCAGAGGTAAAAGTGGAGTCCACAATAAACTGGGTCGAATGTCAAACAGCTCTTTAATATTTTCAGAGTCAAGTGCTTCTACGGCAGTGGTCCATTCTAAAACAAGTGTTTCTTCTATTGTTGCACCTTCCTCCATTACTAAGTATTATTATTTTTATTTTCAATTATTAAAAAAAGAAAGAAAAAGAAAGGAAGGGGGCCGAAGACGGAGTGAGTGGTTGTTGTATGTGTGTGATTTAAAAAAACTGGCGGCAAGATAACTTGCCATTTTAGGCTCCTGAGCGTACAGAAACCCACAAAAGACTCTTACCGAAGTCCGACACAGCTCGATCGACCTAAAAGGTTGTTTTAATAAACATTTTCCAGTGTCACAGTTCCAAATTTTAGATTAAAAATACTAGGAACTGTTCTAAAAAAATAATTTATATATGAATAACCCACCCACACATAGACAAAAATAGTCAATGCTTTTGTAATTCCTGTCAAAGAAGTCAAAGAAATCATTATTTTGGGTGTTAATTTCCTATTTTCACTATGGCAATATCGGCAATGGCATGGTTAATATGACAGTAACATGCGGTCTCAGCACAAAAAAAAATGGAAGATTACATCAAACTGCATAACTACTATTCTACTTTGGAAAATGGGGAGTATGTGTCACAAACTAGTTATTTAATATAATATCTGTATGCTACTAGTCACTATAAACAGCGACAATGAAAAACCCGTCGAGCTCTTCAAGGTAGCCTCCTGAACATGTGTTTATTACTCTCGGAAAAGCACGCATCATGTACAGGTTCTGGGTGGAAAATCAAGCAAACAGTGTAATTCCTGTTTGTAGGAACCCAAATTGTATTTTAGTGCCACACACAGCCATTTTTGTGCAAAAAAAAAAAAAAAAAAAAAAAAAAACCTTAAGCTTGGCACGATTTGGAAATAGAAACTGGGATATACGATAACGCCCAGAAGTATTTATTGTTCTACCTTTGTTATCACTAAAAGCAACATTATGCTCCTTTTTCCTCAAGAATTGTTATAGTTACCAGCCATTAGTTGTATTGCTTAGTCTTTTATGTATGCCTTAAATAGAATACCAGTAGCCGTATGTGTTAATTTAAGCAGTGTTATTCACAGGAAAAAAAAAACCAGTAAAATTTTACAACTTTTAATATCATTATCATTTCAGTAATCCATCTTGGGAGGCGTCCTCAGTCTGATGGCATCATAATTAATGCCTTCAGACAAAATGAGTCTTTCTAAAAGGCGTCACAGTGTGACGGTGAACAATTGGGAAAGAGAAAAAATTAAAACCTGCTTTCTCGGACGTGTCAAGCATTTTTTTAAACACCATGAGTGATCTTACTTCTGAAAAGATTGCTAAAGCTCTTAAGGGAGCTGGACTTTCCTCCAAACAAAGAATAGAAAAAGCTAATGAAGCATGGAATAATAACGCCATTTTCTTTCCCAACAAGGATGACTTTTTGCTCGAGTGGATCTGTTCTGCTTTTGCTAAACCAAACATGAAAAAGTAGTATAAATAAGCGGCATATGTGATAATAATGTCAACTAACCAAGATATATTATTAATATAGACTCGAAGATTGCTGTTTGCTTCAATTGTCGTACTGGAGTCTTTTAGCAGATCTCTTGGAACATTATAAACAAAGGGCAATTTTAGATCCCAAACGATCTGTACCCATTATTCATGTCAACCTTGTGTCGTCCGTCTCAGCACTTTTACAACAACTATATAAAACCGAAGATGAAAGCAAAGTTAAATTTCTGGCCGCTGCCTACCGCTGTCTTCAAATTTTGTTTTCTGACAGCTTCTCGCTGTCATATAGACCCGCTTTCGAACATATTTCATCAGCAGTCGATCAAGTTTTGTCAGCTTTAAGTGTTCAAATTACCTTATGTAGCGAAAACGAAGCCGAGGAACTCAATGCATTGCACCAACTTTCTCTTGTTGCCCAAGTTTTGTTAAAGAAATTCGATTCGCAACTTATCATGGCTGCCAACCAAAAAAAAGTAACCCCGTTTTACCCACATTAACGTCACATCATGCTAAATTAAATTTAATAGATTTTTTCCGCTATCGTCGAAAAATCTTTAACCAAGTTATTGAATGTTCGCCGTAGAATCAATGCGTTTGAAGATACTATCGATTCACCCCATATATCTCAAATTATCACGGATATTGTCTGTCACGCACTTTTTCACGCTGATACAGTTTTGGAATTCACCTCAGTTTTAAAGGACGTTAAAACCGATAATAAATCAAGCGGGAATGTGAAGCAAACCAATTATGTTGTTAGACTCTTTGAGACGCTTGAAAATATGGTAAATTCGGAAGATAAAGATCAAATCTTGGATGGTATGTGTATAGTTTATGTCACGGAAAAGAGATATCTCATTTTTATACGATAGCTCTCGATATTACACCCATTTTATTTTCTGCTTTTCTCAAGGCCTTTAGACAAAAACGTAACACTAGCACTAGCGCAATGCAAGATATTAGTAGAATGGCCGAATTCGGTATCTTTGTCTATTTATCAAATATCGTTTCAAACATCAAGGAAAAGGAAGTGTCAGAATACCTCAAAACACTCGGTGGACTTTTAAAGGAGCTCCTCCAGTGGAACGTTTATAGTGCTCGTAATGATGAAATCGCGAAATCTCAGAAAGACGTTTTAAATGTGATTGCTGACACAGTAGTTGTTTATCTTGGTGACACTAAGAGTATGTACAGTTTATTGAGATTGTAAGCATGCTAATCAATTTATCAAATTTAGGATACAACCAAGGCCTTGTCTTTGATTTGGCTGATACATTGCTTCAAATAGATTTTTCTTTGATCGAATCACGTATTTACTCTTTATGGCCCTCCATGTTGGACGTAAGTAAAAAAAAAAAAAAAAATTAAAGTGGAAATTATCTGGTTATTGAACCCAATATGTTTTAATTAGTCAGAGGATAATGCTCAAGAGTCCTGTCTTAAGTTTGCCAAATCTGTTTTAAATACATACTCTGCATCCAGACAAATTGACGTATTCATTCAAGATCTCATGAAGTATATTGTCCAAATTGGATCTGTTGATGTATATGCAATGTTGAAAAAGCCTATGTTCTCTAGAACATTCATGAATGAGTAGGTTAAATTACTTCTTTATTTGTAAGGACTTGCACTTATTGTTTTGATCAGATTCTCTTCTTTAGTAACTAAGTCCATGCCTGCAGCCCAAGCTCATGGAATTTTTAAAAACTTTGAGGAAAGTTTGGTTTCTAATGTCGTAAAATCAACTGGCGAGCCATCGACGAAAAAACCAAAGACGACAACAAACAACAATAACACTCAAATTGCTGCAACCCTGATCGTTGTTTATTTTGTCGAGTTTACTAATGGATTAAGACTCAATCAACATCAACTTCGTGCTTTTGAGGAGTCCAGCATGTCTGTTTACACGAATTTTGTTAAACCTAGTGTTTCTGGATGGACCAAATCAAATATCGAGAGTACGATTCTGCCAGCCATGCAGATCCACTCTGCGTTGACCAGCGTCTTTTTTGATGTTTACTTTTCCAAGATTGACAGCAAAGATCATGAGTGGTTAGCGAAATCATACACGCAAGTATTCAAAGATAACGTCAAAAGTGATACTTTGGGTTCTAGAATTGTCGTGGCAACTAGCGTATGTATTTGTTTGTAAAAGTAAAGCCTTACATACTGACATTTTCTATTCATATTATTTGCAGGCTAATATCATGCTTCAACATGTTTATTACACATCTCTCTTACATGAATCTTCGACTAGTCAAACAGCTGATCTGGTAAACATCGTCGTAGATTTCGTTACGGAAAAGGAAAAAAACAAATCATGGTACGAGACAACTCAATGGGACGGATCTATACTCGGTCTCGAGACTAAGAATACTGTCAAATTAGCCTGTTGGAAGCTTTTAACGGATGAATGGTTTGAATCTGTCATGTAAGTAAAACAGCTTCTTATTTGCGTCAACGTGTATTGATTTTTTTTTGTAGTCGATTCATCGATAATGACAGAGCCGAAAAACTAGCATCTATTATCTACATGTCATTAACAACTGATACTCCATCGCATACACATGTATCTGCGCAATTTTTGAATATGACCCTGTTAAGATCTGCTAACTTCTATGAAGCTAAATGTTTCAAAGGTAAGTTTCATCTTCTTTTTTTTTTATTCAACAAACCACTGACAGTTCTTTTAGACTGCAATATTCAAACTATTTTAGGTGCATTTGTTGAACTTTTTAAGACTAAATTGTTAAAGAGTAGCATAAGTATGGTGTCGAAATCTTCCGCAAGTATGATCGCAGCCATTCAGCTCAACAAAAATGTTGCGGTTGACCAAAATACTATTGAACCATTGTCAAAAGCCTTAAGCTTAGAGCAAGATAGTATGGATGAAGATGCCGATTCGATTAGTACAGACAATGTTGACAAGATTTCTACACTGCTGAAGCTCTTGTTGCTTTTCCCTAATGAATATTATGAAAAGAATGAACGTCCCCAGGCCTTATATCTGGTCACTTTGTTAGATATTTGGTCTGTTTCTTGTAAAAATGCGGACTTGTTAGCTCGTATGAAAGTGTGCTTAATGTGTAGGAGCCTGCAATTAAGATTCATTGGATATTTCAAGCTTAACAGTATTCTGGTAGGATTTTTTTAATTTCTTTTCGATCTATTTTCTAACAAGTTCTTCTTAAAAGGGTGTTGATTCTGTAGTGTTAAATTGGTTGGTTTCCTCAAATCAAATCTGGCCCGTTGAAGGAAGTAAAGAATTAGAAAATGTTAGAAATTCTCTTGAGCAAATTACCAACGAACTGGATTTCAGTATTTTGCGAAAAATCATCATGAGTGCTAGTACCAAAGTACCTGATGTGCAATCGATTTCTTATCTCCAAACCGCCATGACTCAACGTGTGAAAGAACTTGCTAAAGACGTCCCCAAAATAGCGCTGGGAAAAATTATCAATCTTATAAAAGCTATCAACAACGTTTTAATTAACAGGTAAGAATGGGACATTTTTAGAAGTTTGCAGTTACTTAATAATATTTTAGAAAATCTAATGAAGTTGATCTTACTGATGTGATTTATGCCACCGATACAATCTCAGAAGTCAGCAAATTTATCACATTGTCTCTCCAAGATGCCAAGTCTTCAATTTCGACCATTCTATCTGAATTTAAAGATGAACCTAGCAAGAAAGCAGATGTTATCGCGGAGCATAAGTCTAAATTCGATAGTATTAAACATATTTTCCATATCACTCGATTGTTACAGGATTATGCTCGCATTGTTGGTCCTGATGTTGATGAAGGTAATACATTTTTAGATCCCTGTTTGAAACTGTGTTGTATTAATATTCGGCTTTTGTATAGTTATCTCTGCTGAAAGTCTTTCTAAGACATTAACTGAATTAGCCTCGCCTTTTATCCAGTTCTTACAATCTGCACTCCTTTTAAATAATTCAGAGAACATCACTGTGCTTAACATGACAACGGAGTTTATTGCGGCTTTCTGTTCAATCTTGTCTCGCTATCAACAAGTGGAAACAACCAAACGTGTGTTAGCTGCAATTTGGTTCGTCTATTCTTTGGTTCTCAATACAGGTAATTACGAATCGGAACTGGTCCGGATTATAATTTACTTAATCATTTGACTGTCAATTAGGTGACCAAGATTCAATTGAAATTCTTTCGAACGCTTTTATTTCATGGATTCAATCCTTATCTAAAGACCAATATATAATTGTAATCGATGGATTTGTGGAGCAAGCTGAGGAAGAAGCTATTAATCGTGGAGTCATCACAAAAGAAAATCATCACTTAGTTTTCTTGTCTCTCCTGTCAATTTTATTGAAGAATTGTAATAACAGTAAGTTCATACCTTTCATCGGGGTTGTTATCATATCTTAACAAGAATTGTCTCTAGGTGAAAAGGGCCGTTTAAGAAAGAATATTCCCACATTCATCCTTAAATTATCTCTCATTGCTGGTAAAACTACATCGCTCAAGTACTTGCAACAGATGTTACAATTACTCATTCAATTAACTGGTGATCAGGTATGTCAGCGTAATATTTAATGATGAGGAAATTACTAAAACTTGTTTTAAATTGTTTAGTCATACCACTTCAGTGACTACGATGCTTCTCTTGTATTGTCATGTCTTCTCCAAGTTGCACATCCTACTGCTATCGAAAGATTCAAGGGCCAAGTGAATAGAGAAAGTGCTCATATCGTATTTGATAACGTATGTACAGTACTTTCTAACCTTGTCAGTCAGCATAAGGAACAAGTTGTTTACATGATGCCCCCATTTATCGCCTTTATCCAATCTCTTTTCCATTGTTTCAAATCTACACATGTTTCTTTGGTCAGTGGAACTAACGCACCCACTAGAAAGAGAAAGCTTAATGCCGAACAAAAGAACAACGGCAAGGCTTTTGCTGGCCGAACTATTCCTTTATTATACGAATTCGCACCTTTAGACGATGCGTCAGCTCAAAAACTTGCTCGTGTGCTAACAACAATACCACAAAAACAACATTCTACATCGACAGCCAAGAATGCAAAGAGTACACAAACTCTGCACAAAATCATCGCTAAGCATACATCTTCTATTTTAATTGAATACTTTACCATCCAATCCAACCCTACAATGAGCATCGTTCGCCCTAGCACAAAATCCGTCTTGACACAGGCATTGTATGAAATTTTAGACATGTGCTCAGAGTCAGATCACACTTTTATTTTGTCTTGTTTAGACGGCCCCGGTAAATCGCTATTTAAGAGCTTTTACACCAACTGGAAAGATACGCATAAGTATACTGGCCAATAGATTAATAAATCCCTCTCTTTTTTTTTCTCCCCACTTTCCATTATTCATACTTGTGACAAATAGTCCAACAATCAATCTATTATTAACTATATTGGTGGAATTGTACAAGCAAATAAAAATTTATTATAAAGAAAATAATACACCGAATTGATACAGGAACCTGAACACATTCGATTTTTTTTTTAACGAAATCTTTCCATCCTTCCTACGTAGAAAATACCCATGTTTATAGTTGCGACTAAAGCAGCGATTCGAAACATACAAATGGCGCCCATGTATTCATATAAATAGCCACCCGTGAGTGCACCCAAACCAGTACCAAGGCCAAAATGAAGCGCACCAAGCATACCCTGTGCCACGGATCTTTGTTCAGGAGGGAAAAAGCCATCCATTTCGCTTACAGCTGTAGCCCAAAAGATACCAAAGCCGACGCCTAAGCATAAACAAAATATAAATATGGACCCCATAAATAAAAAATAAAATCATATTACCGTGTAATGTTTGGAGTAACAGGGCACTGACATTTGTTATAAATGAATCAGGGGTAAGTATAGTATAGATCAAACAACGAACAATCGTAGCAACGTGTGCGATAATAATCATATTTGTAACACCAAATATCTCTGTCAGCTGTTGAAACAATAACAAATAAATAAAGTTTTTTAATTATTACCGTTAGTTGTACTTACTTGTTTCGAAAAGCAAAAGCAAAGTAACTCTGTTATACCTGTCGTAGGGCCAGTCCAGCCAATCCAGCTTGCGGGCATCTGTAAATCACGACCCAGAAATAAGAATAAGAAATTGACGATAATGGATAATACGAAACCAAATAAAAGTGTTGTTATGAGAAATGTAAGGACTCGTACGGATTTGAATACGCTGCTCGGTGATGGGATATCCTCGGATGTAACGTTAACAAGACCTACCATCGATTGGTCAATCGATGCAATTCTTGAAATAGCCAAACCCAAATCTACCCCGCCAATAACACCCAAAGTTTCATCAGCCTCTTCCCGAATAGTATGTGCCGATGTAACACTGTCTGACTTGAATAACTCTACGTAATGACTGTTGCTATTATTGATACTGTTATAGTTGATTGGGTGACGATTGCCAGATGACGATTTCTCGGAATTTTCCGTTTGACCTGATTCTAATAATCGTTCACGACTTGAAATGCGCTCCAAACCTTCTTCTACATGGTCCATCATTTCTGGAATGAGTTGATATTCTGAGCTATTCACATTGACCATCAAGGAACATATAATAAATAGTAGTGTTGAAGCCCCAAATACCCAGAATAAACCATCAAGACTCCCAGTTATAGATATAAGCTGTCCAACCAATAAAATTGTTAAGCCAGCTGAAACAGAGCCCCATAATCTTTGTTCGCCTATATTTAAAATGTTATTTCTTATAAACAGATTGTTCGCGATCCTTCTTGGTATTACCATATAAAATTTTATTTGGTCCAAGCATCTTCATGACAGCACTATCTACTAATGAAAGATTAGGCAACGTGAAGAAGGCAAAGGCTAGAGCTAAAGTGGACGTCATTAAAACCAACGTTCTATTTGACAGTTCCAGCTGTAGCATGTTGGTGAAACCTGTAGGGACTACAACTTCGGATGAAACAGAGTGTCCCACAAACATGATAGTCATAACAGCAGATCCACCAAGCAAACTTGTGATTGCCATAGTGGTGCCGTGTAACTTTGGCTTTTTGTCAACAGTATAAGTCCAAAGGGGACAGGCAATAGACTGGATAAATGGAGCAATGGCAAGAACAAACCCTATTTGGTCTGAAGAGAAACCGAGGACATCATGATAGTATAATGGTAAATAAGGTGGTGCAGCCGACAAAACTGCAAATATAGCAATGTATAGGAGTTTACAGATAAGATACATTATACAAGGAAAAGAAAAAGGACTTTAGATTAAAATTGACATATTTATAAAGAAAATTTTATAAAGGGGAAGCAAAGTTTCAAACAAACAAGTTGGGTTGTTTCATAAGGAAAAATATAAACTATAATTTTTTATTTTCCCATTACATCTCTTATCAAATCTATCAAAGTACAACAGGTCATGACCAGATTAGCCTCCAGTAAGTCACATCGTTCTTTTTCTACTTGATTTAGAATGTCGAGGTCAATTGACAATTTACCAAATTCTTTACTTGAATAACCCATATTATCACTATCAAACTCTGCTATTAGCTTCCATCTCCTACATGTTTTGTGACTGTGGTTGTCATGATCATCCTCGTCATTATCGCTATCACTATCAATAAATCCATCCTCTGTTGTTCGGGATCTGACACTATTATTCTTCTTTCTCCTGTTCTGTGATCCATTCAATTTTTTTTGTTGTTGATATATTTTTGTCTCCTGGCGGGTTAACTTTATTTCACAAGTAAAGTCATGGGACAACAAACTCGGCCTTTTCCAGCGCATGCGAGAACCATGAAACCATATTTCATATTCAAATAAAATATTCGATTGTGACCTTTTGATTAAATCTTGAGAATGGATATTATGGGTGGCGGGTATATTTTTAAGGTTATTTATATAAGTCTGAGATATATCTTCGATTTCGCTATTATCATAGTCTGCCGATTCGATAATAATGTCCTTTTGGAACGGGCGTCGACGTGCTTCTGCAACTTTAATACCTTGACCGTCGTTTTTATTACAATAGAGCATACTCTGAAATCCCCAAGTATATGAATAAGGCTGAATCTTTCGGTACACCATCACCTCCTCATCCTCTCCATCATCTGGATGGTCAATATGGAGATATATCTGATGCTGGTTTGGTTTGAGAATAGACGATTTTTTAAAACAATATACTACTGTGTTATTATTAGGAATTTTACGACTTGTTTTAGCTGTTGTATTTCTTTTGGTTTGTTGTAAAAAAAAAGAAGAGACAATACCGCTGTCGTTTGACAGTATAGCGGTAGCGGCAGCGGGCGCAGCAGGAGAAGGAGCAGGAGCAGTAGCAGTAGCAGGAGTAGAAAAGGTGGTCGTAGTTTTAGCTGCGGTGGTATCCACACCTGCAATGCTATTGGCTGGAGATGTAGGAATTACATAATAAGAAAATGGTGTGTTATCTTGAATAGTAATATTATCCTCATGATGATGTCCAAAATTAGTCTGGGTTGTTGGAGTAGGCTGGCTAAGAATGAAAGATGTGATATGCTGATAGTCTATTTGCGAACAATACATCGAAGTTTCTTTTCTTATGGCTGATTTGGGTGATAATGGCGGTGATTCTACAGGTGTATTTGGAGAGTAGCAGTCCACAGTAGACAAAGTAGACGATGGAGGTGTTGAAAAGCTAGCAGCGACACTAGGCTCTTTTCTTTGAAAATAACGACTTGCAAATGAGTCTACCGTCATTTTACTGCTACGGCTGCTATGACGACTGGTAGTTACTGTAGGAGGATCTTCATCATACGCGTTGGGCTTCTCATAAACAGGTGT
Source organism: Mucor mucedo (assembly GCF_025094135.1). Classification (NCBI taxonomy): domain Eukaryota; kingdom Fungi; phylum Mucoromycota; class Mucoromycetes; order Mucorales; family Mucoraceae; genus Mucor; species Mucor mucedo. The sequence continues at coordinate 78,724 of NW_026252325.1, read as the reverse complement.
ATCAATTGCATCTGGCTTTTGAAATACAACATTTTTGGTTGTTTTCAAATCAATAATCATTTTTTTTGAAATTAGGTTTAATCGTTTATTAAAAATGGAAAAAAGAAGGTTTATAAAAGGGGGGCAAATTATATATCTTTTAAACGGGAATTTCTATGCAAAAGGAAACATGATGATGCGGGTTTGTATTCCATCCTTTTCCCTCTTAGCTTTATGTAAATAAAGAAGCAACTACATTCAGCTTACATTTAAAACTGCGACTGTACGAGCACAAAACAACAACAAAATGGTATTATTCACTCTGACCTTTGCCTCTCGTATGAGATAAATAAGCGTTTATTGACAATTTTGTTGTCTAGCAATTTTTTTTTTGGTATAGCTTTAAGTATATACTTGAGCTATTATGTAGTACAAAATGGTGTACACAACGTCTATTCTTGCTGTTATTGTAGTGGCACGATATACTTTGTTAATTGTGCTTCAATACCACGGCCCTTTTTGTGTATTTATTTGAAACTTGTTCCGAAGGCTGATTTCTATTTCTGTAAAAAAAACAATGTTTTTGAAACAGCAATGATTTAGTCCAGTAGAAGCTTAAAGCCATACCTTCAATATACATACGCAAAATAAATAGCATAGCCGGCAAGTTTCATTGTTTTGTAACTAAGGGCATGAGCAAATCCCTTCTAAATTTAATTTTTTTTTTGATCACGACCAATCCTAAAGTGACGATAAAAATAGATAATTTGATTTTTCTATCAAAGTAATAGTCGGCTATGCAAAACGGACATGTGTGCTCACGGGAGTATTGCTCTGACGCTTTAGATCATGCTAATTATAGGCATAGCATTCGATTAACTAATATAATATTCCACCACACTGCTAGAATGACTTATTATTTTAACCAATGGCGGTGATAGTTTGAGATGTCTCTCCATTTAACGCCCACAGCTCTTTTTTAGAATAAGTGAAAACAGGGCACTTAGATGATCAACAATATCAGGTGACAAATGTGAGTAAGAAACCAAAAGTCCCTAGCAGTACCAATAATGGAGTCAAATGAAGACACGGAAACGGATCCGATTTTAAAATCATCAACGGGTTAATTATCCTTGTTAGTATTTATGCTATTTGTTAGTTCGAAGGTAGCTACAATTTTCCTGTACAGAAATATATAGCTTGTTTTAGCCAAAATTACACGAACTTGCGAACGAAAGGAAAAGATCTATAATTATGCAGAGTTTAGTCATAGGTGATATGGTTAGATATATTACATAATCACATTTCATCATGATACATATTTTTTTTTACCAATGCACAATGTATTTACATATGCTGTCAGAGGATAATTCAAAGCTTCCTTTAAAAATGTGACAGCTACTGCTGTCATCTAAATACATAATAAAACACCAAACTGTACCCTAAACAAACTTAGTTTTCAAATCTCGGTTTCATATCTAAGTGGTATCTACATAGTAAATTTCGACACTTTAGTAAACTCTGGCAATGTATCCATCATAAAAATCATTATCGTAGTCGGATGGAAAGAGTTATGAGACTGTATATTTCTGTAACTCATTTATTTACGTAAGGGTTTTTATAGTAATCATGTTGAAGTTTTTGGAAATGCTTAGCATTGATAGCATTAAAAAACATGTATAAATGGAGGTATCTTTGATATAAGGTACCGTTTTCCAAGAAATCGTTCACCCTTGTATCATGCGGTTACTGTCCTCTGTAGTAAATATACAATGCTATATTATAATCGGTATGCGTCATCACAGAATACAGTTTCTTGTTCTAAAAAAAAAAAGACTGAACACAAAAAAAATAAAGTAGGGTACCAAGTGTTTAAAATATTGTTGCTAATGCTTAGTAGCGTAACTCTACTGGTTTTTTTATGGATAAGCTGTTTTTAATAGTCGTACTATATTCTTTATCTGATCATTGTGTTGCTTTTGTGGCGTAGAATTATTTCAAAATCTAAGGATAGTAACTACAAGTGATAAGGCTGAAAACTGCATATTATCATTATGTGTAAGCGTAATAATCTTTGGTGTAACAATATACTTTGACTATTATTAGCTGATTTAAACGGACTTGCAAGATCATTTGATATTTTGAGTAAACCATGGTAGTATCAAGGTATGGCTGCCCATTTTATAGTAGATTTATCGTGTTCATTAGATTTTTAGGGAGCCCATTTGATGTCAACTGCAATTTTTCAAGCAACTTTGCTTTTTCAAATCTAAGCCCAATTTTAACGCTACGTTTCATTCGTTGAGATTGTTACTAAAAATACTTTAAATTTTAGGATACCTGCCAAGATTTTTTTTTTCTTTTACCTTTTTCCTTTCTTTCTCTTTTATCTTCTTTTTTTCAAAAATATGTCGAACTACCATGATGATTTCTATGACAGACCTTCTGCTCCTCCAGCAGCAGTAGCATCGACACCACCTCCTTTACCCCACCATATTGATACTGGTAGAGAATCGACAGATCAATATGCCATGAAAGAAATCCCGGTCAATTCGCCATCACCTTATCCTGTATATAACAATAATACAGCCTACAACAACCATAGCAACGGATCTACTCCAGTTCCCTCTCAAACTCGTTATAATGACCCACACAGATCTTCCATGTCGGACATGAAATTTATTGATCATTACGATTCTGACGATGATTTAGAAAAGATCATCCCTCGTGAAAAGAAACGTCGTTCTTGTATGGACAAAGCCTGTTGTGGATGCTGTACTTGTTGTCCTAAGTGGTTGCGCTGGTGTAGTTGTATATTTTTGATTATTATTTTAATTATTGTCATTATTGTCGGTGTATTAGCGGCTTTATTTAAAGTTCCCAAGATTGACTTTACCGGTCTCAAGCAAGATCCTGCTGTCTCCAATGTAAATAATGTTCTCACTATGACGTTCGATGTAGGTATTACAGTAGACAACCCGAATTTTGAGAGTATTACATTCGAGATTATAAAGGCAGACGTAAGTTATACCGGGAATATATTAATTTTAAAAATCTATTGACACATGTTTTTAAATAGGCTTACTACCCTGCTCCTTACAATGTTTATGTTGGTGGTGGCAACGTTACTAATCTTCATATCAATTCAAACGGCATCACTGACATTGTGTTTCCATTTGCTGTTCGCATCGACTCACAAGATCCCCAGCAACAAGGTGTTATTATGGATTTAGTTACGCGTTGTGGTTTGGATGGAAGTACGCCAGAGAACATTAAATTCGATTATTACGTTTATCCAACAGTTCGTATTGCGGGTATTGCGATCACACCAAAGATATCTCAATCCTTAAGTATCCCATGTCCATTAAAGGTAAAGTGTTATTGTATGATTTTTTAATAAAATACTAACTATTATCTAATAGAGTGGTGACTTAAGTTCTATATTTGGCTCATCCTTAGCATAGGTCTTATCACGTTGTAAATGCACTAAGCAGACAAAATAATGACTTGTTTTATAAATGTAATATTAATGTAAAAATAAATAAATATGTTACCCTTTTCAATATTGCATCGATATGATATCACTCTTGATTGCTCCTATCTCGCTCTTTTAATTTTACACCTACTCGCTGTCCCACTATAGAGTATGAAACGTTTCCTTTCCTTTTATTTTGCTCTTCTTTCTTGCAATTATTCATTTCATTTAAAATCAAGCAATGTCAACCCTGTCAATTCAAAGTATACTGAATGCGGGTGTTGCTTTTACAAATGAGGTATGTAAGATGCAGTCCTTTCAAGACCCTTCGCTTCCACCAACACCAACACCGACACCAGCACCACCTCACCATCGACCACATCCGGACGACGAAGGTTGTAAACTCTTAGATTCCTTTGCTATTCTTGTTCAATTAACACTTGCAAGCACTGCTTTGCTAACATTGTTTTATAAACGCTCCCGAGAGAGACCCCAAAGACCGGTTATCGTTTGGTAAAAATCAAACAACCCTCACCGTCATACTTCTCCTTAATTGTTTCTTAAAATAGGGCACTGGATGTTGGAAAGCAGTTTTCTGGTGCTGGTGTCATTCACTTTTTGAATTTATTCATAAGTTATTTGGCAGGTAGACCTCGCAATGGAGGTCCGAAAACCAATCTATGCGTTTGGTATTTCTTAAACGTAGCTGTAGATACTACCGTTGGTGTTGCTATCCTTTACATGTGGTTGCGTATCATACAATATATACTAGAAAAACTCAATGTAAAGAACATCAAAACCGGACAATATGGGCCACCACCTTTAAAAAACATGGTGATTCCTTGGATCAAACAGACTTTTATCTTTATCTTAGCAGAGTCCTTAATGAAACTTTGCGTTTTTGGCATGTTTCGTTATTTCCCCTTTTTGTTTGCTTGGGGTGAGTGGGTGCTAAGATGGACAAAAGGAAATTATAGATATCAAGTCATCTTTGTCATGTTAATGTAAAGTATAGTATAGACATATGTATAGTACGCTGCTCACAATTTTTTATTTTACCACGTAGATTCCCTCTTGTTATGAATATTATCCAATTTTGGATAGTCGACACAATTGTGAAAGTAACACCGACCAGTATCAGCAATAACACACAGCCGGTCATTAACCAACAAACAGCTTCGGACCGTAATAACAATGCTGATGAAGAATCGCCACTTTTGCCAAAATAGCGAATACATCATTTCTTTTTCTCATCTTTGTTTTTAATAAAACCTCTTTGTCTCGACATTTGTTTCCGATAGAAATTAATTTAGCTGAGGTAATTGAGTGGTTTTAAATAATGTCACATCACCAAGAGCCATTTACGTGATATCCTTAGCTATGATTAAAGCCGAGGTTACTTTACAATAGTTTTAAAAGGATATTTTTTGTAGCACAAACATTAAGATCTAGTTAACATTTATACTTAACCTTTTGCAGTAGTGATGAACGTTTTTGGTGCTTTTATTTCCATTAAACTGAAAGCACTGTCCATTTTTTGAATAATTTTGCACCATGGTGTAATGTTAAATTTCTCGGGCTGATCTATCCAAACAATTTGAAGCTATTACACTGACAAAAGTCCAAGCCTAATTTTAGGTGATCACAAAAAAGTTCCAATTGGAGATGATATTGAAAATAACCGTTTTATATTTAGACCTGCATAGTCATAAAACATTGCATCGGCTCAGTAAAATGATTTGGATATTTCAGCCAATCATTTCGCGAATCTACCTATGGGGATTAACGGTCCCAAAAAAAACTGCAAACACAAAAAAATAAAAAAAAGATCTTTTGTAGATCAAAGTAGTTCAAAATGTTTTCAATTGCAAGATACAACGGAGATGCCGAGGAGGAGAAAGATAGTCGTACTCTTGAAAAAAAGCAGGAAAGATTAAACAAACTGAATGCCAGAATTGCCAGTAAGAAGAGAAAGGACGATCCCTCTGCTGAATCACAACAGGACAAGGCTGTCACACCTGTCGAAAAGAAGAGAAAAAGTAGCGAGACTGACGTTATCGAAACAAAGGGCAAAATTGATGAGGCTAAATCTACAATTCCTCAAAAAAAGATCACTGTAACAGAAAAGAAAAAGGCTGTGACAACAGAAAAAAAGAAGGCCACGGTAGCAGACAAGAAGCAAGTCGTGGTTGCGGAGGAAGAAAAGGTCACCGAAAAGAAACCTATTGACGCAGAAGAGATTGTCGAAGAAGAAGTGGAAGAACAGGAGGTACTAGTTAACGATGAAGACACTGTTATGGTTGACGAGGCAGTTACTGAAGAAGAGACTGTTGTTGAGGAGGAGGAGGAAACAGCCATGGAAATTATACATGAAGAAGTTCCAACGTTGGAAGCTTTCCCTGACATGTTGGGACCAAAGACCAAACAAAGCAAGGAAGATGCTAAATTGTTAAAGAGTATGGGTATTCCTGAGTGGATGTTACAGCCAACAATCGTTTCCCCCAAGGATTCGTGCGGTTTAGATAAAGCCGGATTATCGGATCATTTAATCCAACGTTGCAAAGATCTTGGTATATCATCTTTATTTGCGGGTAAGATGGCAGAAATTTCAGCGATATGTATTCGTATTAACAGTTTATAATTCCAGTCCAAATGGCTGTTATTCCTGTGTTTTTAAGAAGACAGGCCTTGTATGACACCAGAAGAGTTCCCGGTGATATCTGTATTTCAGCACCTACTGGTAGTGGTAAGACTATGGCTTATGTTTTACCCATTGTGGATATTTTGTCAAAGAGAGTTGTTACCAGATTACGCGCAGTTGTTGTATTACCTACCCGTGATTTAGTAACTCAAGTAAAGGAAACTTTTGATGCTTTTGTAAGAGGTACAAATTTGGCTGTAGCAGCTGCCAGTGGTCAGCAGTCATTTGCACATGAACAAAGTATATTAGTTGGAAGTGGTCCTAGGTATTTAGAAGAAAAGTAAAACTTTATTTTATAGTCATTCTTAATACATTTATGTTATAGTTGCCCTGGTGGCAAAAGTAGAGTTGATATCTTGATCACAACACCTGGTCGTTTAATGGACCATCTCACCTCTACACCAAACTTCACACTCCAACATCTTCGTTTTTTGGTTATTGATGAAGCTGATCGTCTTTTAAACCAAAGTTACAATGATTGGTTAAATCAAATTTTGTTAGCTACACGACCTGAAATAAATCCTGATGCACCTTTGTTAGAATTCAAACATGATAAATACGGGTAATGATTAATATCTGTAGATGCACTTATTTATGATTAAACTTTTGCATCAAATGATTAATTTAGTGTTACCGAAGCGGATGCAATCGCCCCAAGCTTTTTAAAGACAAACTACCAGTTACCTACAACGGATCTTGATTTACCAAAAGCACCTTCTGTAGGTACATTATTTTATTGATACTAGAAATGTTGCTTACATTTAAAACTAGATTCAAAAACTTCTTTTCTCTGCTACCTTGACAAAAAATCCTGCCAAAATTGCTGGGTTGCACTTAAATGAACCCGAATATATCTCTGTACAAAACGAAGATGGTAGTGAAACCACTCAAGAATACACGACACCTGAAGGTCTTAAGGAGTTCATGACAATTTGTCCTACTGAGAAGAAACCACTGATGGTCATTTATTTGCTTCACCAACTGGGTATCAAATCAGGTTTATGTTTTACTAAGTCAGTCGAATCAACACAACGTCTTCAAATGTTAATAGAAGCATATGAAGAAACGCAACCAGAAGATAAACGTATTCGTGTTAAAGAATACACCAGTGATCTTGGTCCTATCCAAAGAAAGAAGATGCTGAAGCAATTTAAGGATGGCCAAATCGACTTGTAAGTATTACATTATGCTAATTTCAAAAGGATACACACTAAAGCGTTAATATTTAGGCTGATCTGTTCCGATTTAATTGGTCGTGGTATTGATTTGGATTCTGTTCAATTCGTCATCAACTATGATGTACCTTACTACATGGATAAATATATTCATCGTGTTGGACGTACTGCACGTGCGGGTAGAGAAGGTGAAGCTTATACTTTTGTTGAGCAGCAGGAGGCTCGACACTTTAAGGAAATATTGCGTCATGCGGGACATTTGAGCCAAGTTAAGTCATTAAAGATAGAAAAAGAAAAATTGAAGGAACTTGTGCCTGATTATAATAAAGCAATGGCCGGTCTCACAGAGCAATAATTTTGAAAATAATAAAAACTCAGTCCTTTCATTTTTCCCCCTTCCTCTTTTCTTTCGTTTTCCTCTCATTTAATATAAATGGGACCTACATTAAAGAGAACGAATTCATCCTCATTTAAAAAAGGTCCTCATCGCTTACATCGCACAGAATCCACGTCTTCAAACAGAAGAAACGAAGACAGTGATAATGCCTTAAACCAAGTCGAAGAGGAGGAAGAGGAGGAAGAAGAAGACACCAGCGATAACAAGGACAATGACAGTGTATCAGTGAATAGTATAGAGAGAGAGATGACTTTAAAGGATCGCCAAGAAGTAAAGTAAACATGGATAGATCATTATATCAACATTCTTAACAATTGTTTTAGGCTATGAACAAAAGCCATCCTTTTGGTTTGCCTATTTGGAAACCAGCACTTTATAAGAAGTCTCGATCTGTTGTGCGTAAAGCAAACAGGGCCCTTCATTCATCCCCATCCTCAGCACCAGAACTATTTTTAAACCCGGGAAATATTTTGTGGTTACTCATATTTGGCTGGTGGTTATCGCTGGTGATACTCATCATGTCTCTTATCATTACGATTATACCATTTGGTGGAATTCATTATGGAAGAGTCCTGAAGGAATTGGCTTTCTATCTATTATGGCCCTTTGGAAGATATGTAGAGCGTCATGTAGAAATCACTCCAACTCAAATTGGAGGCGCAATTAATCAAGATGATGAGGAAAGCGGCCTATTACAAAAGAAGAGAAAAAATACGCTGTCTATTCCTAATTTCGTTAAACTGGGTCCAGCAGGCATAATCTACTACATCATTTTGTTTGTCATTATTGGTAAACCTATCTTTTTTGTCAAATTATAACTGATGTATTAATATTTTTGAATTGTAGCCCCTCTATTACTTTTAGTTTCTGCCATTTGCTGGATGTGTGTTATCACAATTCCTATGGCCAAGCTGAATTATATTTTAGTGCGTCACCTTTATCGCCATCCTTTAGCGTTAAGATTCAAATCAAGCCCCTCTGGATTGTCTCAAATTGCTGCGAACGTATCAGGTAAACCAGCTGTCATCTTGTTGTGTACATACCAAGCTATTGGGCTGCAATATTATAAATACACATTTGACGGTATAAATATTATCTTCATTAATTTAATGCCGCTTGTGTTCTTTGTCATATTTGATGAATGGGTGCTAAAGCGTCATTTACCGGAATCATTTATCACAGCACCGGCGGTTGTGTTTGGCCTATCATTGGCATCTGTCATTCCTCTGTCTTATTTCATTGGTATGGGTGTTAGTTCCGTTTCCGCTCAAAGCAGTATGGGTGTAGGTGCCGTCATAAATGCCACATTTGGTAGTATTATCGAAATTATATTGTATGCCGTAGCCATTATAAGCGGAAAGAGTGCACTTGTTGAAGGTGCTTTGATCGGAAGTTTTTTGGCAGGTGTGTTACTGATGCCAGGCTGCTCCATGGTCAGCGGGGCTGTCAAACAGAAGGAACAGAGGTTTAATGCAAAGAGTGCTGGTGTCACCTCAACGATGCTCATTATGGCCATTATTGGCGCTTTGACTCCAACATTGTTTTATCAAATGTTTGGTTCCGTAAGTAGCAATTATCGAGACACAAACAAAAAAAGTAAACACTGACTCTCTTTCCATTTTAAGTTCGAGTTACGCTGTATCGGTTGTCCAGATACAGCTGATAACGGAACAATCGCATGCTCCAGATGTTATTATGACCAGCTAAACCCAACTGAAGACCCTGTTTACCAAAACAGTGTTAAGCCACTTATGTGGCTCTGTGCTGCTATTTTACCATCTGTATGTCCTCATTTGGAAAAAAAAACGAGATTCTAACATTCTTGTTGTCTTAGGCTTACATCATTGGTTTAGTTTTCAGTTTACATACTCATGTCGATATGGTGTGGAAAAGTAACCACTCTGACCATAAGAACTCGAGTCCAACTTATTACCAGCGATTAATGCCTACTCATATCATCTCTCAACTCATCCACCATACACCGGACAATCAACAGCAAGCAAAAGACGGCCACAATGCACAAGGATATTCAAGCGGTGTACAATATAGCACTCCACATATGGTAGCTGTTTCGGAAGGAGCCAATCCGTTGTCATCACAGATCGCTGGAATTCACGGAACACCACAAGAAGGCGCACATATTTCGTATGCTTCAATTGCCGGCGGAAGTTCATCTATCCCTATACTAAACACCACAAGCTCAGACCCAACACAGCATTTACCTGGAATGACCACAGCATACCTTCAAACCAAAGATGTCGAGGAAGATGAAGATGAAGAAGCTTCCGGTCATGATTCACCGAATTGGAGCAAGAGCAAGAGTTTTATCATTCTGTTTGGCTGTACTATACTTTATTCGATTATTGCCGAAATTTTAGTTGATACAGTGGATGAAGTCATGAAGGACTTCCCAATGGACGAGAAATTTCTTGGGTTGACCTTATTCGCCTTAGTACCTAACATTACTGAATTTATGAATGCTATTTCTTTTGCCTTGTATGGAAATATTGTTCTTAGTATGGAAATTGGTTCAGCCTACGCTCTTCAGGTATGTCTTTTGCAAATACCCGCTATGGTCGCATTCTCTATTTGGTTTAATTATGGAAAAGAAGAACTTGCAAAATATACGTTTAGGTATGAATATCGTCATCAAAGTTTGGTGCAGAAGAACTAATATTTTTTTCTTTTTTTCTGCAGTCTTGTGTTTCCTCGCTGGGATGTCATTTCTGTAATTTTTTCTGTTTTCTTGCTAACATACACATATCAGGAAGGAAAAGCCAATTATTTCAAGGGCAGTATTTTAATTCTAAGCTATGTGGTACTCATCGCTGGCTTTTACTTTATCCCTCCATTCTCTGAGCACAGTGTGTTAATTGGACTTCCTCCCTCATAATTTCGCGTGACACTTTGTCGATTCTTATGTAAATATTTTATCCAGTGAATAAAAAAACTATTGTATAGCCTTATTTTTCTAGCTGTACATTTAATAATAGTAAGAAAGCCGATTCCTAAGGATTATCTTGATAATTCTCTCTACACGATGAACATTTAAAATGTCCGTATCTTTGAATATCATTTATACAGTCTTTTTTTATTTTTTATATATACTTGAGGGAAAAAAAAAATCTAATTTTAGGCCTTGACTTTCTTGTCTTGTTCTACAGACTTGTTTACAGTGATTTCTAAAAGCTTGTTTAATCTAGTGATCATGGATCTGGGATCGTCCAAGACACCAGCAGCACATAAAGCATTATCATAAATTTGTTCAGTCACCAATTTTGCCAAGTCGGGGTTTTGGTTACGAATATTGAACAAGCCCTTCATGACAGGATGGTCAGGGTTAATTTCTAATACAGTAGGTGTAGGAGGGGTTTCGTCCATCTTTGCGGAACCTTGCATCATTTGCATCATCTTTCTCATGGCAGGACTTTCATGTTCTTGTACTACAAGCATAATACATATTAGTAACAATATATGAATTATACATTTACAACATCATTTACCGATAGCGGGGAAGCTATTGAGTCTGCGAGAGACGTCAACACCCTTTACGACTTCATCACCTAAACTAGTTTCAATCCACTTTGCAAGATCTTGGGCATCGGTATCTGATAAAGAAAGGTCATTTTGGTCACGCTCCATTTGCAATAACGGGTCCTTGGCAGCTTCAGGCGAATCAGCCGAAATAAGATCGTAACCTTGGAACTCCTTCAAATGGTTGACAACGAACTCGTCCACAGTCTCATAGAGGTATAAGAGCTCAACACCCTTCTTCTTAAACATTTCAGTGTAAGGACTTTCTTCAGCATACTTTCGCTTGGGAGTCAACAGGTAGTAGATACGTTTCTGACCTTCTTGACTACGAGCGGCATAATCCTCTAAACTAATCATGCTGTGGTTCTCAGACTTTGAACTTTCGAATCTCAAGAGCTTACTAATATCGCGCTTATGCATGGCATCAGTACAAGCACCTTCCTTAATGAATTGTCCATAATCTAAAAAGAACTCATCGTATTTCTTGGGATCCTTCTTGGCTTCATTATCGAGCCATTTAAGCACACGTTTAGTCATGACCATACGAAGACGAGACAAGATATTGTCTTGCAATAATTCACGAGAGACGTTTAAAGGGATATCTTCAGAATCAACCACGCCCTTAATAAAACGCAAGTAATGAGGCAAGATACCCGCAGACTCTGGTTGAATCAAAACCTTTCTGGAATACAAGGAAACACCAGGTTTGGTTTGCTCTCCTAATAATTCCATGTGCTTTTCGGGGACATAGAGAACAGAAGAGATTGAAAGAGGCGAATCAGTCTTATAATGCAAGGTGTATTGGGGATCGTCCCAGGCATTGGCGATAAAACGATAAAACTGTTGATGTTCTTCCGATGTCACAGACTGGACATCCTTGGTCCATAACGCATCAATGACATTGACCTCTTTACCGTTTAAATAAATGGGGAATCCAACAAAGCTAAATCCATTATATATTAGCTTTAGAAAATAGAGCTTGACTGTTAAAAGGACTTACTTGGAGTACTTCTTGATGATGGAATCGATTTCGAGTTCTGACGAGTAGGATTTGGCATCATCGCGAAGTTCGATAACGATCTTGGTACCAACGGCGACATTGTCAGCTTCAGCGACAGTGTACGAACCTTGGCCATCTGTGGTCCAACAATAACCCTTAGAATCAGGGAAGGCAGATTTGGTGTAGACCTTGATCTTGTTACCTACCATAAACTTTTTTTTTTTTTTTTTTTTTTGGGTAAGCTATTTTGCACATTGGATTGCCTTGTTTATATACTTTACTGTTGAATAGAAACCAACACCGAATTGGCCAATGATGCTTTCTTTTTTGCCGCTGCTACCTTCGTTCTCCATCTTTTCTAAAAACTTTTTTGATCCAGAGCTGGCGATTGTACCCAAATTGGCGTTTAATTCTTCCAATGTCATACCGATACCGAAATCCTGAATGACAAACTGATTCTTCTCTCTGTCCAAAGTAATTCTAATCTCGAGAGGTTTTCCACTATCTACATTGGCTTCCACAGTTTGTGTTTGACGAAGTTTTTCAAGTGCATCGGCGGCGTTGGAGATAAGCTCACTACAATACAAAAAATTAAGATTTCGAAAGCCTCAAAGGGTAGCTATTTCATTTTTTACCGAACAAAAATTTCTTTCTCGGAATACAAAGAGTTGGAAACAATGTCTAATAAACGCTTTGTTTCAGTCTTAAATTCATGAACTTCTTCATTGCTGGTGATGACTTCTTGATCCTCAGTTTTATGCTAAAAGGAAAAGGTAAATGATTGTGAAAAGAAAATACGGGGAAAATATATAAAACAAACCTCAGATATATCTGTAGTGTATGCTCTTGACCAAACAAGCTTTGATGCAGCAAAGCCAGAAGCGGTGGTTGCAGTACGAGCAATGACAGGTGTAGACTTGAGAAAACAAAGTGTATGTTAGACATTTGGCAGGTACCACAGTTACAGACTCTTGGACTTACCAGTGCTGTATTTACTTGTCTAGAAGCAACTTTGCGAGCAGAAGCTTTGATAAAAGGGACAGTTGAGCGGATCAATGGCTTGAGCATTTCTATTGTTTAAATGGAAAAGAAGAAAATTGTGGCGACCTCAAGGGTAGTTAAGATTGAAAGGAGTTTAAAAATGGGAAAGGCAAAGAAAAAAAAAATGTAAGGAAAAAGTAGCCGGGGGGTTAGAAGGGACGCTTTCTTTCATAAAAGTTTATAAAATGTCATCAGCTGGAAAGATCGTTAAGCATTTGCTTGCCAAGAATGGACCGATGACAACACAATCCTTATTCGCTTATGTTCCTACTTATCAAAAGGAATTTGTTTCAAAGACACATTTGAAGCAAAAGATCTTAACCTCTCTTCAAGGCTCTGGTGTTATTTACAAGCAAGTCAAGCGTGAATCAGCAACAGGAAAGCCAACATGGGAATGGAACTTTACAAATCAAGAATTGATTGAAAAGTACAAGAACTTGACATTGTAAATTTAAAGCAACAAGGAAAAATCACAAACTGTATATTAAGAGTGGAACATTTAAATAAAATAAATTTGTCACCATATTAGCGTTCCCAACTTCTCAATCACTTGCTCAAGCTCGCACTAGTCTTTTTGTACTTCATAGGCCTCTTTTTAAGCAATTAGGCGAGTTTTGATCGAGTGTCATTTATAGACTGGCAATGTAGCCTACCTTGATTTTTTTTTAAAGATTTGCACTCAAAAAGCTTTATTTTGCGGATTCAAGTACATTATATGATGCAAAATGCAATAGATGCACTAGTAGCATAGAGCCATGAAATATAATAGCTTGCGTATACATCTTCTTGCATTTAAGTAGATAATCCACTAAATAGCAGTTAATAATAGCTTCACAGACCACAGACCAGTATTAGCAAATAACAGCGAATCATTGATAAACGCCCTGACATGTTTTGTCTAAAACTGTCTTTAAATTCATCATTACCATCATCATCAACAAGCAAATAAACCCAAGTCATTGCTTTGATTTAATATTTAGACAATGTTCTCTTAGTCTAAACATGCCAGACTTGTTACAGCACTTGACCGTCTAAATCATTTAATTTGTCCGAAATTTATAGTTTGAACATTTTTAAGTTTTTATAATTGATTACTTTTTTTAAGGGGATATACTATATGATGGCCTTCTGGGATTACTAAAAGTGCAAGCTGTAAAATGGAATGCTGAAAGATAAATTACTTCATAGTTAAACATTAGAGGATTGTCATGAAAAAAGAGAAGTTTAATGTCTATACAAAAAAAAAAGAAGAGTCTATACGATAATTTCACAGCTTATTCCATAATGATCTGTACGCCAAATGTTAATATTACGAATGTTTAAAGAATGACCATTAATCTTACCGGAGATCTGTGTAAATTCTGTATTTTGACGTTCTTCCTCAGTCATTAATGTGTTGTCCTTAACCCAAAACTTTTCGACCTGCGGCCTTTCAAGACGAGTACGATTGGAATTACGATCGGACCAGAATATACGGTCGATACTCTGAACAGTCATTAATTGATCCCAATTTGTCAAAACAGTTTCTGCAGGAATTAGATCGCCATGTTCATTGCGAGTGTAGTCACCAAATGTGACTGGGTGATATGTGTAATGATCATGCACAACGTCTTTCAAATCTTCCATTTTCCAGTGATGTTCGAACCAGCGTTGGTTTGAAGATATCCGTTTCACCCCTGTGCCTTTAATCACTTCTACCATTTGCTCATATTCGGGAGAACTACTTTTTGAAGGTTGTGTAATGGGTATCGTTTCATTATGAACTGCTGCATCCACATTTAAATCACCAACCACCATAATTGGCTCATCATCGTTACGTGTGGTATCATACACAAAATTGTGTAAAAGGGAAAATTGCGAGAGTCGGATCATGGTATCTTCTTCATTGATTACATTATTTGTATCATACGATGCTTGTGTGTGGGTTGTATAAATGTGTAATTTTCTTTCCGGGTTCAGTTCTATCAATGCATGTAAAGCGCCCTTAATTGAGAGCCTGTGATATGTATTAATTAGGTTGTGGGCATTTACGTAGTTTTTTTTTATGATTATTCTTACCAATCGCTGTGTTGTCCTCTTGGGTATTCGATGATATGAGATTCACGAATAGGGAAACGAGAAATTAACAAAAGGCCGCCGTCAACACCAAGCTGCCAAGGATATTTTCTAGGGGATTCCAAATGATAGTTATAGCCCAAGTTGCGAGCAGTGGTGATAAGATGATCCTTTCTTCTGGTAGCAAAAGCAAATGATTCTTGAAATGTAATTACATCATATTCAGGCAAGATATATTTTTCGATATAGGCTAAACGATCATCTTTATAGTCTGACCAATTGTTTTTGATAAGCGGAGGTCTCATAAAGATGTTCAAGGTCAAGAATCTAGCAGATGAGTTTGTGACCTTATCAGGAAAGATAGGACTGGGATAATCAGCAGGAGAGAAAAAGATGGAACAGAACAAGAGGAAAGAGAACAAAGCCAAGGAAAAGAAGGAAACCAAAATTAATACAAGTCTATGTTGAGCTAAAAATGAAGGAAGAAGGATGCGAGGACATTTGGGTAAACGATCTGTAATTGTATAATAATAATATGACCAGCAAGACACAGAACTAGAAGAGTCAACACTACTATGATGACTACTAGTTGTAGACAATCCAGTGTTTTCTTCGTCTCTTCTGTTTCTTCTTCGAATGCTAAATATTGACCTACCACTACTACCATTATTGTTATGAACGGGAAGTGTCGGTAAATAAATAGCTTGATGAGTGTTTAATCTTGGAATTTTGCGTAACCAATTAAACATTCTACCGAATACTGTCTTAGCAGGAGGATATAATTCATAGGGTGGTGGCGACGATTGAGTGCTAACAACGCTAGCCTCGTATGAGTTTTGGGACTGGAGTCGACTTCTGCTTGGTCTCGCCTCTTCCTCTCCTTCTGACTGTGTAGGTCTCTCTTCGTCCTCTTCCTCTTGGTCATGATACGGTTCGCTTGGAATAACTACTTCTTCAACAGAAGCTCTGTCTGCTGCTGTGTCTAAAGCACTCATTTGGTGAAATCTGTCTTTATACAAAAGATAAAAGAGAAAAAGGAAGAAAAAAAAATAGTGCGAAAACCAGCCAAATAATAACAATAATGGAAACTCCGCCGTCGACAACTACGTCAATGTTGTATCAACTCCTTAAGCCACGACACAAGCAAAAATGGAAAAAAAAAAGCTCAGGCACAAGGACTGCCGTTCTTAAACTGACATCCCGTTAGCAAACGGTTACGGATTTGTAAGTATCGTGCGGTTCGGATAAACGTAACACTGGGTTTCAAAATAAATATTTGGACTCGCATCATTGCAGGTATTTCTATCAATCAACACGACAAAACTGTGGTAAGTGTTCATCATTAAAAAGTCAACTTGCAAAGTCCAATTAAACCGATATTATTAGCTCCGTTGGCATTTCGTTTTACAGCTGTACGACGTTGTAATCTTGCTGGGCAATTTATGGGCAATTTATGGGCAATTTATGGGTGGGTGTGTTGTACTGTCGCATTCACATATTATTTCGGGAATTGAAAATGCAGTCTTTTCAAAACCAATTGTTCAGCAGAAGGTTGAAACCTATTTATCCATTGTCACGATGGCGTTACTTTTCGACTGCCCTAATTCAATGAATTACTTGGTTTAATTTTGATGAGCTGGAGCTTTTTTTACCGATAACATTCCCTCTCCGATTTCCTACAAAGTTAACTGCATTCTAACTGTTGACTTGGCTTTGTTTGTGATTGAAGTATGACTGTTTCAAAGTAGCATCGGGTCATACGTTCTTTTTTTTTTTTATAATTGTTTACAACTAATGATGTTTTCTCTTTTCTTCTTGTTTTGGATTTGCGTCTATGGGTTTGAGTGAAAGATGACTTTTATGGGGAGTTTGACATAATGCTCAAGACTATCGTTTCATCGTACTAAAGTTAAACGACTCTCAGTATTTCCCTCAATTGATTTAAAAAAATTTAAAAACAGAAAACACCCCAAATCAAGTGGCATACACGCCCACAAAATACTTTTCCAATTTGGTGTCATAAATATCCATCATTGCTTTCATTCTCATTTTCACACAACCACGTAGCTATCATAGTACATAAGCTCAAGGCTATAAATATCTAGCCTCGCAGTATTGTCATATCTTTAGTTCGGTTTGGGCAAAGGTGAGTTTGAGGTCGCCTGAATTTTTGAAATACTATTGCACTGTAAATTTTTACAAGCCTCAAGCCAGAAAGTCCTGAAGTTTAACATCTTTCAACCAAGGCAACCAAAGCAAAGTTGTGAATATATGTGAATTCAACTTATTTAATTATAATGTATATGTCATGACTACGATGAGTTTCACCAAGTCCGAATTTCTGTTCTTAAAATCCACGTTGCAATAAAGTATCTATAATGTTCTTCAAGGAAACTCGGGTTTATATTTTTCCTGAGACGTATACAAACAAGAAGGATTGATAGGTATTGAATTCTGGAGAGCGAAGTATCTTACAGCGACTTTTTAATTTATAATATATAGATAATTGTAAGGACAGACACAGGTATTCGGTTAAAAGAGAGTATTCTGTCAATTAATCAGCTAAAGTTAAATATATTTCGACCTGCTGCTGATCAATTAAAATATTCAAGTTTTGTTTGATATGCATATAATGTAAATACACAAATTGCTATGCATAGATAAGCTACATACTGGAATCTAACATGCGCATCTGTACCAGACAAAAGCTTATTTTGATAATGGCTATTATTTAAACAATTTGAAACCTTTTTATTGATATAAAAGAATTCGAGGTTATAATCTATGGTGGTACTAAATATGACATTGGGCTAATTTTTGTACGTCTACTAAACACGCCAAAGAATTTACTTGTATTCCAATTGGATAAAAAATTGTGGACACACATGCTACTATTGTGAATTTAGTGAATGTGGCGTTTTACGAAGAGAAAAAAAGTTATGAAACATGTGCCTGTACGTTACCAAGATAATACCTGTGACTCTTACTTGCTAATGCGCTTTAGGAAAGTATCTCTTTCAGGCCTTTGCTAAACCGAAAATCAGGTAAGAGAAAAAAAAAACTAATTATGGGTACACAATCGTTAGGCCAAAAAACGTAACCCATGACATCAATAGACACTAGCTTGTCGGAACCGACTCCCAGTCCGTTTATTTTCAAAGCTTAAAAAACGGTCCTATTAATGAAAAAAATGCCTCGCGCGCGCGCAAGAAAAGTGCTTCAAAAAGGGGGATCGACTTATAAATGTATGACAACAGTTTTTTCTGAATTCCAATTAAACTCCGTTTTTATTTTTTTATACAGACAACGAGAGATTTTTTAATTTTTTAGTCTTTTTTCTTCTCTTATAAACCAAAAATAAAAACTATAAATGTTGTACGGCAAAAAAAGAAAGCAAGTATTACAGCCAGAAAATACCAGCAGGCAACCCTATGTTGGCGTGATTGAGACCACCATGATGTACCATTCAAATGAGGAACATGGGAAGGAGAATGTAGTTTCCGTAAGTTTGCATAACGAATTGTTTATTTTTATGAAACATAGCCCATGAATAAATCAATGGAGTGTGAAATTCTTTTACCACAAAAAGCTCGAGGTTTTTTAATTATTTTTATTTTTATTTTTCAATCCCAGGTTTTCACGTTGTTTGTGGAGGAGCCTTCAAGACATTTGATATTAATTCGTTTCTATGACGACTTTGTTGAGTTCGATAAGCGAGTGAGTAAACAGTTTTTTGGGTTTTTTTTTTGTTGTTGTTGTTGTCAATGATGGATAGTTAACAACTGGGAAAAAAGATTAAAGAGTATTCCAAGAAATGTAAGATTCCTTTGCCCAAATTACAAGGACGAAGTGATAGTATTACTAGTATTGGAAGCAATGATAGTAAGCGTAACAGTAGTTTAAGAAAAATACTACACAGTTTTTCTCATAAATCAACCCAAAAGAGTAATTCAGATAATATTGAGCGATACTTACGTCATTGTGTAAACGATTTAAATATTCAGTCATGCTCACTATTTAAAGAATTCTTGCAAGCACAAAGAGAGGAAGACAATGTCATACCAAAGCATATTATCGAATCCTATGTACAACAAGAAGCATCCATCATACCAGCACCAGAAGCCACTCCATCACCTGATACAACAACACAAGATGACGACTCTTACACTTCATTTCCTTCCAATGTGATTAATCCAACAAGCCAAGTATCATCTGAATTACCAGCAACTATCCAAGATTTTCAACTCATTAAAGTGATTGGCAGAGGATGTATGGGCAAAGTAAGTTTGGACATGTGTGTAGCACTTTTTTATTTCCGGGGGAGCACAAATAACCTTATTTTGTTTAGGTACTTTTGGTCCGGCATCGTAATTCATCACGCTTATTAGCATTAAAAGCTATCAGCAAAAGAGCAGTGATTGAACAGAGCCAAATCATCCATATTAAGGCTGAACAACAAATCTTGTCTGATATTGCCTCTATTCATCATCCATTCCTGATCAAATTGCACTATTCATTTCAAGACCTGAACCAGTTATTCCTTGTACTCGATTATCACGTCGGAGGTGATTTGGCAACACAGCTTCGCATCAATCATATCTTACCACCTGATAGATGTCGGTTCTATACCGCTGAAATTATACTGGGAATTCAAGAATTACACCGATTGGGTATTCTCTACAGAGACCTAAAACCCGAAAACATCTTGCTAACTGCGGATGGACACTTGGTATTAACGGATTTCGGATTATCTAAACAGTTTTATGATGGACTCAGCTTAGAAGAACAGAGAGCAGACACATTTTGTGGAACAGCGGAATACCTAGCACCAGAAATATTAAATGGACAAGCATATTCTTACGAAGTGGATTACTGGAGTATGGGAACCATCTTGTTTGAAATGTTGACTGGTATTACACCTTTCTGGGCAGAGAATAGAGATGATATGTACCGACGCATCCGGACGGATCCATTACAGTTCCCTGAATTCATTGACATTGAAACAGCGGATTTTATCGCCCGTTTATTAAAAAGAGATCCAAATAGGCGTTTAGGTTCCGGTTCCGATGGAGCTATCCGTGTTCGTTCCGACCCTTATTTTGAATTCATTGATTGGAATCATATATATACAAAACGCATCAGACCACCTTATATTCCAAACCTACATTCAGAAACAGACTTTAGTCATTTCGATAGTGAATTCTTACGTCTCACACCAAGATTATCACCTGTCGGAAGTGATTATATCCTCAGCCAAAGTTTGGATCGCGCCTTTGAAGGGTACTCTTACACAAATAGAGAAGAAACCTTATTAGATTCTCCTCCTTCGGAAATATACAGCTTCACTGACCCACCTCCACCCATTACCTTTCATGATAATCATACTACTGCTTCTCCTCATCAAGGTACGCGTTATTTTGTTTACAATGGCTCCGATGAAGTCGTCCCCTATGATGATTATGCCGACGATAGCAATATTAGTAATGATGATATACGCTCCTCCGACTTTGTACGTTCCAGCACCTATCAAAATCAGTTTACAGACGAAGATGAAGAATTTGATTACTACCGCCAGTTACCGCCAAGACCTACTATACGGCATTTATCCACTGCCGCTCCCTCCCATGCCACTAGTTCATCTATATATTAATCTCTCATAGAAGACTACTTCTTTATTCGTGCAGGTTTCGAATATTTCTTTCTTAAAACATTAATTTTATTATCTAGACAACCCCTTTCTCTTTCTTTTCCTTTTGCATTTATGAAACTACTCACAATTAATATAACACACACACAAGCACACAAATAAATACACATACACACATGGTTGCCTTTTACGGTATTAATTTTTATTTTGTTGTCTACCGGTTCCACATTGTATCATATTACACATATCTAAGCCCACTATAAAAGATAAAACAATTAGTTTAGTGTATGTCACAGATCACATGCATCTTTCTGCCGTACCAAATCACGAAGATATTTCTTTTCGCCAATCCAGCCAATCAAAATCTTGTTGGCCTCCAAAAGATCCACATTTTGATGTTGGACCAACATGTCTGCCAAAGCATCTTGCACGCCTTTAGCCATGCCTTTAGCATCACCACAGATATAAATAGCTGCATCCTTATTTACAATTAAATCATACAACATGTCGGAATCACGTTTAATCAAATCCTGTACATACACCTTCGTGTCCTCCTTTCTACTCTCGGCAATAGCCAAACGAGTGATGGTACCATCCTTCTCGAACTCTTTCAACTCATTTTCAAACAAAAAGTCCTTGCGATGATCACGGAAACCATAGTAGACGTGGATGGGACCAAATGCTGCGCGAATCTTTTCCTTTGGCTGATGTCCAATTCCACCCATAGATGTACGAATCTTACGTTGTGTTTGGCGATGCTCCAAAAATCCAATAAAAGGTGCAATGCCTGTACCTGGACCCACCAAGATTAAGGGACGCTCAGTCTCTACAGGTAAAACAAACGCATTGACATTGGGACGAATGTACATGGGCAATTTGACACCCAAACTAGACACGTCCACTTGCTCATTCTTGTTACTCACATAATTGGTGATTTTATCCATCCATGGTGTAGCCACACCTTGACGTTGAGCATTTTTGGCTGTAATGTATTTGACGATGTTGAAAGCAAATCGGATCTTTCCTTGACGTTTCAAGGGAGAGCTAGAGATCGAATAGAAACGAGGCAAATGAGCGGGCAACAAATCCAATAAACGTTCAATTGGAGGTTGACAGGATGGGAAGGTTTCTAAAATATCGAGTAAAGTAGGCGATTCTTCTCGAATAGCGTTAAAGATACTGGCGCCTTGCTTACTACAAATGTACATCAAACTAAGCTTTTCTTTAGGGTCAGTGGTGTGATCTGCCAACATTCTAAAAAGAGCCTTTCTGGGTTGACTGCTGACGTCCACTGCATATCTGAAAAGATCAATGAGAGTAGCACTTGTGGCATGTTGCAAATGGCTTGGTAAGGTTTCGCCTTCTACCTTGTATAACGCATGATATTCCTTAGATGGGACGGATAGTCTCTCTAAGATGGCTTCAACCAACTCTTCATCGTTAGGCGCGATCACCCCAAAGGCATCTCCGGGATCGTAATGCACATCATTATCAATTTCAATCTCTACTTCTAAGGTTCGCTTCAATGCATCATCACTGGTTAAACAGGATACCATTGTAATGGGTGCATATGTGATCGGTACAGGTGTGACTACAAAATCAGGCACTTTACCAACACAGTCCTCTTGGTGACCATCTAATTTTGTCAATTTAGCTACAGGTACTGAAATACGAGGCAAACCAGTTAACTTTGCTCCAGGCTCAAGTCCTGCTAAACTAATCTCTAATGGGAATCCCTTTTTGAATGCCTTCTTTTCTGGAATAGGTTGTTCAACAAGTGAGTTTTCAAGTTGAGTATACTTTTGCACTTGTTCAGGTACAGTGCTTGTACGAATATCCATAGAGTAAGGCATGCTGGCGGGATCGATTTTAAGTTCCGTCATTTCCTTTTCAAGCTCTTTTTCATGGGCAACAGCGTTAGCGATGGATTGGTCTGTGTGTTGAGTCAATACGGTAGGCAACACCTCCCATAACTTTTCAATCCAGGGATCCACCACATTTTCAAGTCTACGGTAATGTTAAATATGATTTTCTATGAATTGTATTTGTCATCCAAATGATTTACCCTTCCGCATCGTCTGCTAAGCCTCGTTGATAAAAGGTAGTAGCACCCAATTCTTTAAACTTCTTTTCTAAACGTTGCCCTGTGTGGTTAAAGTTGGAGTAATTACTATCGCCTAAACCCAATACAGTGAATTTGGTGCCGGTCAAATAATTCTTGTCCTTATTGCGACGTAAAAATCGCCAAAACTTGAGTGAATTGTCGGGTGCATCACCATCACCAGTATTGGAAGACACCAAGATAACAATACCAGCTTTCTGGAGAGGAGCCTACAAATGAGTTGAGATGAGAAACATGGCATAGTTGTCCAACAAGTTGTAAAGCTTACAATAGTAAAGTCGTCCATGACATGGCATTCACCAGTATATCCTTTTTTACCAGCTTCGGTATGAATACTTTTAGCAATCCATTCAGCATTACCTGTCTGCGATGCCCATAATATAAGATAATCCTTTGCTAACTCTGACATTTAGAACAAAAGTGAAAATAAGAAGTGTAAAACAGGGCTTACAATACCCACATTTTAAAATTCAGGCGATGTTGAGATTTTCTATGGGCGAATCAAAACGCAGATCTAGATCTTCTGATTCAGATCATGACAATCTGGTAGAAAAATGCTGGAAAGACATACAATATATATATATATATATCAAAAGAGAAGAATATTCAATCCAAGCTCTCCACTCTTGTCTTTATTCACAATGTCGTGTCCAAAGACAACCTCTCTGAGTGTCTTTACTTAATTTCATTCTTGCGTCTAAATACGGGAAACATGACTTTTTATTATGAAGATATGCGCAAACAGGTAGTTGCTTCTTAGTAGATATCATTTATTATTCAGCGACAAATAGTAAAAACAAAACAAACCCAAACAACGCGCAAAAGACAAAATCCAGAAGTCTGATATATAAAAAAAGGAAAAGATAAAAAGTTATGCAGATAATGAGATAGAATGATGTTTAGGTAAAGCATCCAAGATGGGTTTCATGAACGACGGCTGGTTTCCAATCAATTGAACACCTAATAGACCAATTGCCACTGCATATGCTGTTTTAGTGAAAGGTTTTTTTTTCTTTCTGTTACTTACATATTAACACGGGAAGCCAAAATAGGTAAAGACGGCGATCTATTTTTTGCTTGACAAATCCGAGCCCGTCTGACTCCATTGATGGCGGTGTGGACTCATGATGCGATGTACTGCTTGTGATACTATGAAAGCGATGCATCATGTGACTTTTACTAGGTCTTCGTGAAAGAGGTCTTTGAATATTACTGGTATATAAATCAAGAATGTCCTTGATGGTTGGTAACACATCCAAATCAAATCTACAGACTAGTGTTGGATTGGCACCGGATATAAGCAAAAGACGAACCATATCAACCGATTTGGATTGTATGGCAAAATGAAGACACGTCATTTCATTCACATCTTGCAGGTTTAACAATTTGGCTTTTTCGTCTAATGGACAACAAGCAACAAGTGACTTGACAAGCACTTCGTTTTGAACAATTACAGCAAGATGCAGTAATGATTGGCCTTGTTTATTAGTGACAAGTAGATTTAATAAACTGGATTTCTGTAATGCATGTACCAAATCTTGCTGCACGTTTTGTTGTTGGTATTGCTCACCACCTTGTACAATGCGCATCGCTACGGATTTAGCATCGTGTAGTTTGCCCGTCATTTTTAGTCCAACCACCTGTAAAGCCAATTCCAGCAAGGCTTGATCACTAGCATCAAAATATGTAAAGATGGCCACATCCTGTCCTTCCAAGACAAGTGTATGTTCCTTAAACGATACGACCACAGGACCTGTGTGATTAGCAGGAGGCAGTATGCAGACCATAGTACTTGAGTTCCAAAAAATAGTAGAAGCCTGGTGTTCACCAAACAAACAAGTTAACCCTTGATAGAAACCCGAACCCAACAAAGTGACTTCAATGCCACCATAGGTAGGACCCTGTGACGGGACTAACCTATCCAATTGAGGCAATGTATCAAGTGTATCAGAAGACAATGTGATTCTTCTGCGTCTATTAAAAGGCCATGCTTCTTCTCCATTACATAATACGGTCATTTCTAATGAGGCGTCGTCTTCTTCTGTGGAAATTGAATTTCTGCGTGAAGGAGCGGGAGTGTCTGGTCTTGAAATTACAGCGTCTTCAGACTCTCTTGATCTTTTACGGTTGCTTTTTGTTTGGAACTTTTGTGATCATCTGTAATCATGATTGGAGGGGAGATGCCTGTACCTACAACCAGGCCATCTATATTTTTCATGACAAAGCATATTCTAATAGGCACACGTTAATTAATATTGTGTGTATTGTTCCCAAAGGAGTTTTTTTTACCTGAAACCCGTCTTTTCGTTATGATGACGACAATAACAAGTAATTCGGGTTGGCAAGATGGCATCACCCGAAGAGAAATTCAACATTGGGCTGCAATTGAATAACAAGATACGGTCTCTTTCCATTTCGAGTTCCTTATCAGATAGGACATATTCGTGCTTTTGTTTACCATCTTTTGTCCTCTCCGCCCTTTTCCTCTATATAGAAGCTAACATTAGAGTGATGATAATAGGGTTTCATAGTATATATGCTTACTTCACGTCGTACACAACCTACGCACATACGAATAGGTTGATCGGTGTTACTAGCACACACCACTTTTGCTTCCAATTGCAGAATCTTTGCTTCATCAGATACCATGGTGGTTACGGATCCATCTGATTTTTGATGTTGGTTCTTTCGAAGCCGAGAACGTGCTAGCATGGTCTCGTCGATGCGAATGTACGACCAATCCATGACTTTCTTATCCTGGGTCATCAATTGGATGCATAGTTTAATCTGTGTTTCCACGCGTGATTTGGCGCCCGTAGTAGGAACACCCAACACACGAA
This sequence comes from Mucor mucedo, assembly GCF_025094135.1. Lineage (NCBI taxonomy): Eukaryota > Fungi > Mucoromycota > Mucoromycetes > Mucorales > Mucoraceae > Mucor > Mucor mucedo. Next base: position 52,758 of record NW_026252325.1, on the reverse strand, counting down.
TTTGAAGGTTACTATACTAGACCATTAGTACTTGTTCTACATTGACAACTCTTTATTCTTTTACTTTTCCTATTTGAAAAAAAAAGAAAAATGATTAATGATAGACATAAAACTATGGTTTAGCGCATACTTGTTTGCATTGATCATATTCCATTGTAGGTGAACAATAAGCAGTAGTATCTGAAGAAGAATCCAGTGTCGGCGAAGCAGGTGCAGAATAGAGAAATTCAAATCCAGGCGTCAGGTCCTGGAAGAGTGGCAAATAGTCCTCATTGACTTGTTCTGTCAGCAAGTCTTGTAGATCGCTTTCACTTAGAGTTCTCGTGGGTGAGTAAGGTGGCATAAATATAAGACTGGTAAAAGGCAAAGAGAGAGAGAGAGAGAGATAAAAAAAAAGAAAGAAAAAAAAGTGTGTACATGTATATCTCGCATCTCAAAACGTGACGCCCTTTTCCCAACATGTGTGGGAATACATCACCCCCAAGATAAGGGAAGGAAATATGTTTGTTCATGATAGGGTCGTACATTTGAAAGGCAATGTTAAGTTAATCTAAACTTTGGACTCTCTTTTCTGTAGCATTTTCACATGCAAAATGTCAAGTTGATGCTTATTTTTATTTTTTTGCACCACGCTTTTTTTTTTTGTGTTTTTCTAACATGGAGATCTGCGGCTCTCCAAATGCTGTGACGCAGCAGCAGCAGCAGTAATATTTTCTGGCTCATTAAAGGTAGGACGAGCCTTTTGGGCAAAAACTTAAACCCACCGCACATTATATTTTATCTCCGTCGGAAAGCATTCCGTTCCTACTGTCAACAAAAAAAAAAGAACAGGTGAGGTTCCTGAGCGGGCTTATCTTTTTTTTATTTTGTTTGTTATTCAAATGTAAAAATCAGGTGGTTTGTAATAAGAAGAATAATTTTATTAAGATATGTACAAAATAGTTAGTTGTAAGGGTATGTGGGTATTAAAGTTGTCTTTGATGCTTGATAGTTGGCATTGGAGAAAAAGAACAGGATCGTTTACGACTAATTGTAACAGGAGGAGGAGTGGAGGGAGGAGAAGAGGTATCACTAGCCGAATCACTGGTTAAACCTGGTGTCTCTTTAGGCAACGGTCTCTTTTGGATATGATTGATTAATAAGGACACCCATTTGTCATACAGTGGCTTCGACACATACAATTGATAATCAATTAATTTTAGGAACACAATTTCTGTACTATTGATTTCATGCACGGTAAGACTGGTGATCTTGGCCCATGCCTTGTTCTTGTAGTTCTTGTCATTAAGATACTTAGATGCAATAATTAAAGCAGCCAGAAACATACGTCTGGAACAAGGGACAGCTTGGTTGGTCTTCTTGATACGAAATATATAGAATAAGGCAAGTTGAAGCATGGAGTAAGTAGCTCTAGATCGCTTCAAGATCTCGCGAATAAAGTCTGTAGTTGAGATTGCTCTTGTGGAACGATTTGTTGATTTGATGGAATTAAGAATATCTGCTGCTGCATGAATCAGTCTGTCGATCATGACATTTTTATCAGGCACATTTAAGATGGGTGCTAATGTTTGATTGGATAGATGTGGGTGTAATTGTAGTGAATTCTTTAAGCTATAAAGAATTGGATCTGAACGAATTTGTGTCTGGTAGGAAATAGGCATTAAATAATGAAAGAAAGAAAGAAAAGAGTAAAGTAAATGAAAAAGAGAATTATGGGTTTTTTTTTTGGGTATTTATAGTTTTTTTTTTTTGTTGAACGGGAAAGGGGGAGTGTAAAAAGACACACCATTTTTTTATTGATATAAATGAACTAGGCCGTATAATAATGTGTGAAATAAAATATAGGACAATAATGCATTCATTGCGCCATCAAACACAAGATCCTTGTATCCATTGATAAAGTACTTTTTGCTGCCACAAGCTCTTGTCATCAGGATGCTGTTCAAGATGACCCAACTCACAGCATAAAATAAGAAACCCGATAGATTAGTAAGACCCAGAATACCAGCTGCTGAGCCTGCTATAGCAGCGAAACAAGAACGAATATATTGAAGCTGTCTTGCATTATGCATCACATGTCCTTGCACGTACAAATGAGCATCTTGAGGTGGTGGGTTCATTACTTTTAGTGGTTTATCTCGTGTTAATTTTTTTTTCTTTTTTCAAAGCCGAGTGGCAAGTTTTAATCGCTTTTAATTGTCCGTCGTCACGTCACAACCAATCATGCGTTCAATAAAATAAGGTGATTTTTTTTTTATATTTATTCTTTTATTAAATTGTGTGTAAATCATGCAATTATTTACTATCAGGTTTAAGATGTGCATATTCCTTTACATTGGGTTTATATTCAAATTTCTGTTCATGCGGTTTAACACGTTCATCAATCAATGTATAATCTGGCCTAGAGATGGATAATTGATTGATATCTTCTTCATCCGAATCATCGTCATCAAACATTTTAAAGACATGAGAGGAGTCTAGTCTTTGATTGGTGCTGACGGAATCGGTTGATACATGCCCGATCGGCTCACCTTCCTCTTCGTCATCATCGTCTGAATCAGGAAACATATTAAACACACCACCGGCTGGTGGTGGTGGCGACACTGCTGCTGCTGGTTCTAATGGTCGTGGTGGTAATGGTGGAGTTTTGACTGCCACCGCTTCTTCGTCTTCCGAGTCAGAATCATCAAACATTTTAAACACTCGTTGTTCCGACCATTTTTTCGTCTCCTCCACAACCTCATCTTCCTTCTGCTCCACAATCATTATCTGTGACTCGTCATTGGTTACCGTATCTCCGGCTATTGCCTGTTTGGGCGTCATAACAACCGTTGGTGTAATTTCCTCTTGTTTCGATTTATTACGTCCGTATAACCTCAGTGTCGAGAACATGCCCCGCTTTTTCTTTACCTCCTCTGAAGACACGGTTGATCCAGAAGACGATTTTCTGAACACGCCACTCATGATCTTATTTTTTTTCTCCGCTATCGAGTCCGTATCCTTATCCTTGTCGACAACGGTTAGACTGGCACTGCTGTTGGTGGGTATCACAGGAGCGGTGAATGAACTGGTCAATAACGAAGCAACCGGTCTTGGTGAAGAGACGGGAGTCACTGTTCTGGAACTTGCGGGAGAAATATTTGTAGGTGGTGGTGATACTTGTCGGGGTGATACTGGCTGAGGTTGCTGCCTTGGTGATGCTGCTTGTGTTTGTGGTTGTCTAGGTGATGTTATGTTTGCTCTAGGTGAAGTAATCATAGGTGATGTGATTCTAGGCGAAGTCATAGAGGCTCTGGGCGAAGATATGGCTGTGGATGTAGGTGAGTTAGGTGCTGTCAAAGTACCGATGATAAATGGTATGTCTACCATCATAAATTGCGAACGAGTGCCTTGAGCGGTGGTATAAGTGCCTTCTTGTGCAAAAATTTGAACACGAATAAAGTAGGACACGGATAATAATTCACTTTGTTCCAGAGAGATGGTAGGCATGGTGCCTTTAGGTATAGGTAATCCTGCTCGCACTGTTTGTACGTGTTGGTTATTGTCATTGTTTTCGGAAGTAATGTTGAGATCTGCCACAATACGATGAACCTTTTCACCTGGTGAGGTGTAAGCACTAAATAACCCAATGAATGGTCATAAACATTTACATGACAAATATAAACTTACCGTCCATTGGCTACGACATGATTTACTCGAAAGAGCGAGATAGAAATACCTTGTTTTCGGGAAAATTCCATATTATTCCAAATAGTGATGGATACAGGGATGGCAATACCAGCTTGACAACCATGACAAGGTAAAGTGACACGCATGGCCGAGGTGAATTCCCTTTCCAAATTCGATAAGGACACAACGAATACTTGTTCCGCGCGTTGAGGCTTAATCATTTCTGGGGTACGAGTATAGATGGCTTCGTAAACTGGTACGACCCTCTGAGCAAAAAACACGGGTTTAGACTCCTGATCAATAAACGCTTCCAATAAGTAAATAATTTTATTTAAAATTGTGCCTTCTGTTGAACTGGGTAATGGTCGGTCGTTAGGCACATACACTTTGAAAGCAAATCCCATCGTTTTATTTTTTGCCAAATCTACTTTAGGCTCTAATGCTGAATCCAGTACAGATACAAGATGAGTATTGTAATAAGGCACTTGACTGGATCCCTTGGCCGTTTTCGTCGCTGATTTACTAATGTTGCTGCCGAGTTTCCAGCACTCGTCAAAATATGTACGATTGTCCCTATTGCTTTGAATTGGCTGCACAGAGATACGACCTGTCCATGCTAGCCGAAGCTTGGTCAAGCTGTAATTCTGGTTACTGGTTATAAAGATTTTGCCTTCAACTGCGTCGCCTGGGAAATATTTTATATTCGCATTATCTAGAATCACTTCCAATTTGATATCCAATGGTGGCGGTGCCATGTTGTAATATAAAGTAGAAAGAAACGCAAAAAAAGAAAAGAAAAAATGTTTGTTATTATCTTTTGGCTCAGCCACTGTGGTGAAGCCATATAGTACTACATGTCCTTTTTATTTTTTTATGTATCACATGACGTCTTTAATCTAATCGTGTAGGTAATGGTTGAATATCTGGCGGAACAAACACATGTTTTGCTTCATCTGTATATAATTTATCGGGTGAATAATAATTTTCAATGGTTTTAGCATCCAGTAATTGAGGGAACCTTTCCACAAGCGCAAAGAAATCATTTTGTTGATTTGAACTGATAGCAGCAGAGACCAATGCGATATAGAAAGATGTGATCGTTTCGTGATAATCTTGACTTTTGGTTGGATTCTTTTTAAAATGACTTTTTAGCGTTTCTTTAATTTTAACTTGAGCTGCAACAGGACCCAATTCTCGAATATGATTCCAAGCCATACGTAAATGCGCTCTATGCATCCATTTTTGTTTGGAAGTATCACCATCTTCCTCAAATGCCTTCATAAAAACTTGGTCTCCTACACTTCGATAACATCGCTCATAGTATAGTAATGGGTGGGCTTCATCTCGTCGTCCATGTTCACCTCCTACCCCTTCTTCCACTTTTAAGACCTTGTTGATCCATAATTCATGATCGCCCAATTCTATCACTTTATACGCTTCACAATGCATTGCTCCTAACGTGCCCATCAGCACGGGTAGTCCCGTCACTGGGTGATCAAAATAGGGTATGTCTTTAAACTGTTCCGCATCAGGAGAAGAAAACGCAACTGACTGTTGAACCTGTTCGTGAGAAAGCATGTTGAGAACCATACTTCCTGAGGCATGTAGTAATTCGGAAGCTCGTGAGGGTGTACGCACACAAAATGATACTAGTGGTTCTGGGTGGAGACAAACTGACGTGAAAGAGGCCACAGTAATGCCTCGTCGATATTCTCGGTCGTCCGGCTTTGACGTTGTTACTACCACTACGGGTTGTGGTACCTTTCTCATGATACCACGGACATCTTCAATGACACCGTTGCTAGTGGAAAAATTACATTTTGTGAATCTCTGTTGACATGGTTTAAGATTGTGTGTCAATGTCAACGCAAACTTTCGCAGTGACATGGCATAAACAGAGAAAGAGAATGAGAAAGACTCATTTTTCTAAATTTTGAAACCCAAATTTGTTATGTCATCAGTCGGTCATTGTAAACATGAGAAGGAATGTGCTTGCATAGTAAAATAAAATGCATGAACCAAACAACTCTTTTTCTTTTTCTACAAAAAATAAGAATGATTACGTATTTAATCGGTGGACAATCTTTAAAAGGTGTTGAATATGTACCCAATGATGCGGTCTCTTCGGTCTCTTCTTCACTCTCCGATGTGTATACTGACATCGAGCCTACCTTTACAGATACTAACAAGAATCTTAAAAGGTTAGGATTAACTTCATCAGATTTTTCCTCCCAGCTTTTGCAAGCAAATAACCCAGCATGTGTGATGGATCTGGACGCTTCTCGTAACGAAATCACAGCCTTACCAAACCCACTTCAGTTATACACGGGACTGACACGACTTGTGCTATCTAACAACAGCATTTCAATCATCCCAGCTGAATTATATCAGCATCTGGTGCAGCTGGAAATCTTGATTTTATCTGGGAACCGAATTGAAATCATACCAGAAGATATGCCTTCTTATTTACCTCATCTGATGTCTTTATATTTGGACGGAAACCTAATTCGATACTTACCCGATACCATTGGTAATTGGAAAGATTTACGCGAATTCAGACTGGGTTCATTCTATGGCGGAAATCAGATACGTGAATTACCAGAGACTATGGCTGACATGTTCAGTTTAGTGGATTTGGACGTCTCATTTAATCAATTAGAGACCGTCTTTCCAGACACCTTTCGGCATTTGCCTAATATCAATTGTATTAATCTATCTCACAATCAACTGACGACGTTGCCCGATACCCCATTGTTTGGTACGTGTCATAGGTTGGCAGTCATCGACTTATCTGATAATCTGATAAACAGTTTGCCTCCAATGGTGTCCATCGATATACTAAGGCTCAAAAGGCTAGAGCTACTCAATCTCAGTCATAATCAACTAAAGATCTTGCCGACTGAGCTATTAGATCAATCTCATTTTCAAGTCGTTATTAAAGGAAATCCGATGACTGATCAGACTATTCGAAACGAGATGATGCAAGAAGCAGATGTAACTGATGCTCCATTTTTATTACACTCCTTGCGTGAAATTTCACTTCGTTCAATTGCTCTACTATCCTCTACAGAAGTCATGTTACGCATTCCTGAGCATATATCAAGTGACCTAAACAAAACACAAACATGCCCCTCATGTGCCCAACCTTATATCCGAGAATGGATTAGTACAGCCCAACTCAAGAGTTACCAAGGCCACCCTTCTGTTATGCGAAAGGTTCGGTTTTGTGGCACAAAATGTTGGCAGGAATATCGTGAAATATTGCACGAAGAAGCAATTCGAATACAAGAATTAGATCCACGACAGCAACAGCAAGATGCGTTGAATTTTATCAATCATCATACGATGGAGTCAGGATCCATCGACTGGATTATGGCTGCTGTATCTGCTGCTTCCGCACAAGAGGAGCAAGTAGATATACTAGCCAATTCTTTATTTTTAAATTAAAACTGCACATTCACGTTTTCTTCTTCTTCTTTTTCTTCTTCATTCTGACCATATATCTAAGCATACGAAGATTGGGGGGTATGCTGACAATCTCAGCAAGCGTATTTGTTGTTAACTTGTTTAATTATCAAATCCACTTTATTTTCCAATTGTTTTACTTGTTCTTCAGGCGAAGTGTAATTTGCCTTGGGCCCGTTTTCACGAAAGTGGTCTACCGTGTAAATATGATGAACTTCAATCTTATCAATTTCCTCGAATAAAGGATCCAACTCCTTTGCTGCTTCTTCGTTTTGTAATAACTGTCTATAGTACACAATTTGGCAACTGCAAAAAAAGAATTGGTCAACTTTATTCTATACTTTTATAGTATATGTTACCTAAGTAGACCACGAAGTCGGCCGATGGCTTGCCCAATCGCTAGTCCTTCGGTGTATCCTTTATCAAACCCTCTTTGCATGTTGACTTCCTTTCCTTCGACAATTCCTTCTTTATAACCTGTCTTTATACAAATAGGTAAGTCAGTGTAAAACAAGCAATACGCGAAATAAAGTTTACATTGCCATGGTCTTCTTGAAGACGTTCCCATTCGACATTGGCGAGATTTTTTTCGTAGCTGGCTTCGCTACCGCTATCGGCCCAGACATCTTCGTTATCTGATTGCGACATTTGTAAAAGTTAAAAGTGCAAGAATAAAAAAAAAAAAGTTTTTGTAAAACTTAGTAATACAAGTGACTGTTAAGACTGTATGGTTTCAAGTGTCAAATGGAGACGTCCTCGGGGATTATGTTTGAGAAAGTGGTCAGGGTAATCTTACACTAAATTTATAATCCTCGTACAGAGTTGATGATGAAGTTTATCGATACAATGTTTCTGCAATTAGTAACTCCCTAATAAAATATATCTAGGCCTTTACAAGCATATACCTAATCTAAGGTCGAGCTTTACACTACTTGAGATAAAGGACTTGATTTTGTGCAAGAATTAGAAAATAGGTTTTCATATAAGTAACACCTGTAACCGCATAAATCTTTGACGGAAACAAACTGCTTGTGATAGAATATACGTGGATATTTAAGGAAAGTTACTTTCGCCATCGTTGCAATTTCTTCAGTCTTCTATCAGTGGTTGGCTTGATACTTATCTAAATATTCGATTCTCACCAACTGATAGTAGATTTATGATCCTTTTCTTTTCTTTTGTGGCTACAGGTAATCCAAACCCTCAGCCGCCGGTAGTTCTTATGGTAACCATGCTTTCTATAGCTGCTCTTATCCTTGACGCGAAGTGAAACGATTTTTACTTCGAGTGTTAGTGGAATAATTAAACAGCCCGATATCAGCAAATATTGTTGATATACGCAAAATATCATAATAATATAAGTATATTATCTTCAGACATAAAACATTTATGATAATGAAAAAGTTTTAAACTGCAAGTAAACAACAAACCTTCTTCAGTCCTTAAAACAAATTGAATTACATTTTCTATATTAAATGATATATCAGAACTTGTATGTTTTTATTATTGATGAATTTCAATGCTTGGTGTAAGTGCAAAAAGTATAAATTGTAGCTTCAGAACAGAGAACAATCTTATTTTTAAAGGTACTTTGATACTTTTATATATCCTTTTACACTAACGTCTCAGGGTGATATTGCACTAGTGACATTGCGTGGTTATATCGGTATAAAAAATCGTTACATTATTTTTCTATCTTAAAACCCCACTTGTCCGATCGAACACTTACCATAATAAAATTACTATTGTGTCCCACAGAACCTTATGAAGGACTTGCAACACTGAGATTGTGAATTTAAAAGACCGTGTTACAGTATAAATTGGAAAAAACCTCAAACAGGGAGTCACATTTGACAAACATTTGGGGTTAACTGTTATACACACGATAGCAAAAGAACCAAGTGTTATACATTATAGTGGTTGTGCTGGTCTATAGACCGAGACTCTCTAATATTTGATGAATATGTAGGAACGGTGGGTATAATTTTTCTGTTACACTGAATATATTACGATTTGACAGAACAGGTAAACAATTAGAAGAATTTGCCTTATTGGTTGCGTCTCCACATATACCCAAAATTAGATTTATTGTGCACAATTCATCTAAATTAAAAAAAAAAAAAAAACTCTGATGTTTATTTTTATTTTTCTTTCTTCTTCTTTTTAGCAGAAAAAAAAATGGCAAAAGTTTCAGTAATTGGATTGGTATCTGCACTTGTCCATTCACATATTTATTGGATATATTCCATAATCTATATTATATACCTCAAAATCAGTCCGAACGAACAAGTCGTTTCTAATGTAAGGCTCAAGAAAAGGAGTTCTTCAATAGACATACCATCACCGCTCATGGTGATCCCCACCATAGTTCCAGAAATACCACTTCCAGCACCAGTGATACGACAGCGTAAACTTCACCGACGTAGCAGCACAGGCCAGTTATTTAAAAAACGACTATCCACATTACTAGAGGTCGATACAAAGTCTTTGGTGGAAACGGATACCGAAACACTCTCTGATAGCAACAGCAGCAGGTCCTTAGACTCGGGACAAGTTAGTAAACGAGATGGCGCTCTAGGATTATTGCGATCAAAATTTCAGAAAAGCTACAGTACGAGCGATATCCATTCTTTCTCTCAGCCTGCTGCTAGAAGAAGAAAGCGCGACGCTATTCTCGTTATCTTTTCAGGTCGATTTAGCCCAAAGCAAGATATAGTTAAAAAGCGCACAAAATTGTTTCGTAGTCTACCCTCTTGGAAGAAGGCTTAAGAGGCCTTGTATTATATAACAGTTGTAAATAAATAAATTATTGCTCGGAGGATGCGCTCTTTTTAGAGATACGAAATTATTCAATAGCCGTTCGAGTAAGACAAAGTGCATTCCTATCTATCAGCCAAATGCAGAAAAAAAAAAGAAAAAATAACTGTTGCGTTTCAATTCAGACCACGCTAAAGAAATTTGATGTAAATAAGAAGGCTAGTGTAATAAGAAAACAAAGTTGGCAAAAGATGAAGCAGATGTGATGACTTCACAGAAACAGGGTCCTGTCCTTTCAAGTGTGACTTGTGAATTGGTGGCGTTAAATATATCAAGGGAAGCACCTTAAACGGATTTTTTCATCCTTTACCGTCTTTACAATGCCAAAAATGGAGTTTTTACTGTTTATCATTGCAAGTTCTATATGCCGGGTGTGCTCATCTCTTCTTTTCGTAGGTCCTTGTCCAAGTAGAGCTTTCCACGAAGAATCGCCAACTACCCATCCTACCACTTGATCATCGTCAGTCAAGTTCAAATTTCAGACAACGCGTCAATAACTACCTTTCTTCGGCTCAAACATTAACTAGTAACGCCAAACGGGAAATGATAGTCGACAATAACGTCCGGCCCTCTACACCTTATTCCATCCATGATATTATTTTTACTTTCTCAAATCACTTACATTCTTGGGACCATCTTAAATCTGTATGGAAGGAGGATTCAGTAACTCGTCGTCGACACATCAACAAGGCCTTACACTCCTCCGCCTTACTCTGCCGTGCTCGCTATGTATCTATCATAATGTTGTAGATTGGACAAAAAATCAAGTCAGACATTAATTAAGGAACTTTTCTCTCGCATTATCACTTAGATGCATTTATTATTTGATTCGACTATGGATCACATCGATGTGGCTACCAATATGCATTTGATAGATCAGTATTCCATTACAGGTGCTCTTGTTATTATCGAACACACTATCGAGAAATTTATCCAGGAATCTGATCAACATATTAAATTAGCCCTAAAACAAGTGAATCCCGAATTTAACCAAATGGTTTCATTGTCAGGTCAACTTCGCGTATCATTAGAAAGCGTGTGTACGGACGCTGTTGAACAAACAAAATATATTCGCAACCAAATGTTTAAAGATGTCACGAATCGTCTTCATCAGCTCATTCACCGTATTGGAAACGAGTTACAATTATTATTAAGAAATTGAGGAAAACTCGAGTAACATGGGCCTTACGAGAACATACAGTAGATTCACTTCGATTGGAAATGCAAGAGGCTGATATTGTTGATGCTTTGTTTAAAGAATCACGAAAACAGATGGATTGTACATGGGACAATGCAGAGAATGAGCTGATCCAAAGTCCTCTTAAATTGAACTATTGGGTTGATATTGTGGAAGAAATAAAGCAACCACGAAATCAGTCAGATGTATATTGAAATCAAGCAGAAGATACAATCAACGGCGTAATTGTTGCTCCTGTTATTAATAATGGTTACCCCACATCTCATAGTTACTCATACCCCCTTTGTAAATACGTTTTAATTGAATAGTAATAAAGCTTTTAAGTTTGTTTAATCAAATGGGAGGGGACGAGGTTTTGATTTAAGCGCAGCAGCAGCTATAGCACTTGGTACTGGGATGCCACAGCAGTCAGGGTATTCTTGTCCTAAAGCAAATACACCGTCTTCACCAACCACCTTTGGCTTCACTTCATGAATATGCCCACAATCATCTTCCAAATCGTCCGATTGCGCATGTCCTCCCTCAAAATGAATAAGACTTCCAAACATAAAATGCTGCATAATAGGTAATTTCGCTAATACCTCTGCCTTATACATCTTGATCATACCTTCGTTCACTTTAATCCAAGTCTTACAAGCAGAAATATCATCTAGCATGGGAGAATGCCAACGTAATGACGCAGTGGTTTTTACAGTATTAATGAAATGAATACAGGCCAAGTACATGTATTGTTCAGAAAACACTTCCACAGTCTCACTATCATGGATTGATTTTGGTTTGATATGCTTGTGATCTATAGAAGTGATAGGTTAATATGAGATCATCCGTAACTTTTTTTTTTTTTTTTTTTAAAAAAAAAAAAAAAAACTTGCTTAAAAGTTGAGCAGATCCAAAGAGGAAAGGTAAAAAATGATAATCGTCCAATCCCCACACACCGTGAGATCCAGCAGGTTCAAGCCAATAATCAAATTGAAGTTGTCTCATAAGCTTGATGTATCTAGTGAATCATTTAATGGCGATACTATAATAGTGATTATTAATACATACTTTGTAAAGACACGTAATACCACTGCTTTGTCATCATCCTCAGTGAGCACATTTAACTTTTCCAAACAAAGCCTAAAAAAAAATGTTAGTAAGTGTAAATACAGTGGTGGCATTGCATCACTTACAGCCATGCCATAAAGTTAGCTTCGTGTCCTGTGCCGTAATCGATTCGTTTCTCATTACCGAAGCTTTCATAGAAATACTTGCCGACTTCAATGATGGCAGGTTCAGGAACAAGATCCTTAAATAATTCGGGAATTGACTATAACAAGCGAAAAGAAGGGTTAGCCTTTGTTCACTGAAGCTTTTCCCAACTTTACGTTTTTGACTTTCTCGTAAAATGTACGGAAAGCAGGATTGCCAAATCTAGATTTTGAATTTTCGACTGGAGGGATCTCTTTAACCCAACGTGACAAGGTATCTAAAATTGTAAGAATGGTCTGTACATTCTGTGTTTTTCAAGGCGGATTAGTCTACATTCCTCGAAAGCCTCTCCTATACATAATTTTTACCTTTGAGATCTCTACTTGAGCATCATTCTTTAAATTTTTGACAGAATCGTTTAAACGTTCAATATATCCAATGTATTCCTTGTAAGCATCTGATTTCAAAAACTCGTCTAAGTCTTCTTTGGACACAATTCTTTTAGAAGGAACAACGTATTCCATATTTTGTTTAAGAGTATCGGATATAAAGAATACAAAAAGAAAAAAGAAAGTGAATAAAGAAAAACAATGAATGCACTTTTAAAGCACGAAAAAACAGCTAAATATGCTTTACATTATTCTAAGAGGTGACTGTGCCTAAATCGTCATTAAAAATATGCCTGTTTGCGGGATGAGTCTTCAGATTCATGTCCTAGCTTATATGTTATTCTTTGTTATTATCAGCAGTAACGGGCATAAACATTATACAAAACATCCTGTCTAAGCCATTTTTTTAATAAATCAAAAAATAATGAGGCTCAACGTCGGGTCACTCATCCCATTTTTAAAAAGGTGTGCCTTACCAGCTCCATGATCACAAAAATGTCTGCACACATGTACACGTAAATACAGGCGAATGTATAGCGAGCATAATTTGTACCAAATGTCATGTATCTTACGTGAGTAATATGTTAGAGGAGAAAATATTTTACCATTGCCCACCCTATTAGTAGTAGCTATCGATAACCTTGAGAAGTGCGTCGTTAAAGACAATTTCCCAGTTTGTGCAAGGAGATGAGGTAATTACTACAATCTATTACAAGGATTTTATAATAAATAGATGCACCAAATAAAAAAGGCTAAGCTTTTCTCCGTCCTACATTCCTTCTCCGGCTCCTCTTTTTATAACTTGGATGAGATACACTTGATTGGGCAAGGCATTGGACTTTTTGTTTTTGATAGTATTGTGAGGGTCACCAAAAACAACGACTCAAGCTATCATAAAAAAAAACCAGGACGTTTTCAACGGTGATGGGTATAAGTTTAAGGTTTCCAAAAAAGAAGTACAGCTGGTCCGAAATTGCATTACCAATTCCAGGACAAATATTTTGATGTCTTTTCAAAAAAGTAGGGATAATCTATGTGCAAAGAATTAACGGTGCAAGAGCAATTGATTTTTTGGATTTTTTGTTGTACGTTGTCCAAACACTCTTAGTGCCTTTGTTCCAAAAAACATCGGTAAGAAAAGCACTGTCATTGTCAACTGGAGGCTGTGCAATTGCACTACAACTGGGGCTTACGGATTGTTTAATCAAGGAGATGGAAAGCTGAAACTGGATGTATTAAATTTAGTCATGAACCCATTAAAATAACGCTTCCTCAAGTTGTTTTAAACATTGACACAGCTTTTTAGATCTCTAAATAAGCAATAAACAAAAACAAGAAAACCCATATCTAACCGCAAAAACCTATAAGACCAGCAATCACTGCCTTTCTCCTGTTGGCTATATTGAACAAAAAGCTGAATGAGACAAAGTACACGCTGAAAAAACGCGGGAAATATCGTTGAAAGTCTCTCCATTATTGGATACATTAGTTTGGTATTGGACACAGCCAGTTTGTTAGACACTATGGACCCAATCAAGACATCGCTGGATGATTTTATTTAGCTACCATCAGCGGCAATACACAACCAAAACCATTCACTGTCATTTTCAATGCCATGATTGAATCTGTACACATTGATAAGTTTTTTTTTTTTAGAACTCTTAATATACTACAACCGGTCAACAACATCGCTTTTATCCTCTATCACAATCAACAATATGACTTTATAAAATTGCATCCACCACGCATTTTTGTGCAACCATATAATCACTTCCAAAATGTATTGCAGAATCCGATCGGAACATCTCCATGGAAATCACTTCTGTGCTGTTTCATGCAAAAAATAAATTATAAGTTTTTATTACAAAAATGCCCATGCCCGATTACTTACCAATTATATATAGCAAAACTTGTTGGTACTTTGGAGCGGTGATTTTCTACATTGAACACAACAACGCGCATGATCCCAACAACACACAATGCTTGGCTTTTGTAAAAATAATGAAAGAATATTACGTTGCCCACTACAACAATACCATCCCAATGATCAAAATGAACAATGATAGTGAAATAATAAGGCATGTCGTGATCAACCTCGACAACATTAAACTCCACAAGGGTCTGGTACAGTCATCTACCAATTTGTATGAACATAAAGTTGTTGCACCATACAGAATGCTGGACAATTAAAACTTATCAAATTTATTTTTCTACACCAACTCAATTTATGTTCTTAACATGAATGAAGAGGGTTAAGAGAAAAAAAGAAAATTGCAGTGCTACCTCATTGAATTTGCGGGGTTATAGTCACGCTAAATCGGGATCATGCATGATTTTTAAAATTCTCTTTTTCTATTTTTACACTTTTATAAAAGTTTATTTGATGTTTTCAAAAAGACCATTTCAGAACCATCTAAAACAACTTGCACAACATATTACGCGAAGAAAAATATCCCTGGGGCGTTCAATAGTTGCAGAAGGTGAACTTCCCCATGAGTCGCATTTCATAGGAGTTTGACATCCCGAAGGCAACAGTACAAAGCATCATTAAGAGAATTAGGGAAAAGTGGAACACTCATTCCTGAAAGACCAAAGGACGTGCCTAAAAGACTGAATGCCAGAGATCTAAGATGGCTAGAGGGAATAACAAGACATGAGCCGTTTGTGTCTTACGCTCAAATTAAACTTCATCTATGGAACTACTTTATTCATTATTTGAGAGAAATTGGCCTTAAATTTTATTTCATATAAGTCAAGGATAAACGAATATCGAAAAAAGACTTCGATGAGGGAAAAACGAGTTCATCGGACCACTGAACAATGGAGAGGTGTTGTCTGGTCAGACGAGTCGCGATTAACAGTCAGAGGCAATGATAAAAGCGCGAGAGTACTTCCTAAAGCCGGGAAGAGGTGTAGAAAAGGGCATATTTGGCATTCACTTAATTCTCTTAGCATGGAGTGATATCAGCATCCATCTAACCACTCGCAGTATGACATATCCATGCCAAGCTGTCATTAACAAGGCGGGGCAACAAGATTTTAAAAAGTTTTTATTTTATTTTGTTATTAAAGTATAAATGTCAGGCAGCAATTCAGTACACTATTTTTTATGATTGGTTGAAGTTTGGATGGGAAAAGGTATATGTCAAAATGTACTTCAATTTTCGGCACTACAAAATTTATAAATTATATGATCCTTAGTTTAGCATGACTGTAAACAACTGTACTTTTTGGAAGGCATACAGTTAAAAAAAAAAATGCTGTTAAAAACCTTTGTATTTGCTTAAGAAAAAAGATAACTTTTTAGTGTATTGTGGCATACTCTTTTAAAAATGAGGCGAGTTTTATTAGCAAAAAGAGCGAGAAGCGAAAAATTACACTATGTCACGATGAGATAATTCTCTACTTATAATAAGTAGCTTCTCCTTTTACGGATATTGAATGCTTTATGTAACTCTTTTTGCACGTGAAAAATATTTTATCAGTAATTATCTAAGCAATTTATTATTAATGTTAAAATAAGGCCTAGAAGCCCATGGAATAAAAAGACAATATCAAGTATTTTTTTTTTCTGTTTTCTTTCTTTCACTTCTATTTTTTCACAACATGACTGAAGAAACCACTCAAGCAGGGATGATAGCTACAGCTTTACCATTATGTCCCAGGTCTGAACTGACTACAAAGATGCTCTTTAATTATATCTACATTAAAGTATACACCCCCAGCTAATGATTTTACCTCTTTCACCTTTTTTTAAAAACAAACATAAACACTAACAGCACTTTAAAAACTACCCAAAGATCTCGCCTTCAAGCTCAAACAGATGAAGCTCCTGTCAGTCGGGTTGAATTCGAGGAGTACCTTGCTCTTAACCAAGCCTTGGAAGCTTCGTCAACAAGAACAAGACGCGCATCCCACGAAACTGAATCGTCGTCAATTGTTTGCCAAGAATAAGCAGTTAAACGCATGCATCCTTTTTTTTTTGGTCTTTATTTGACTGGATTGACTAAAAAGAAATTAATACTATATGAGGAGCTCTTGAAAAGTCATATGGGATATCCAATGTATGACTTTGATTTTGCCTTGCATGGTCTTTGTCATGAACCACGTACTTTGTCCTTGATCTTGAATCTCCGACTACTGGAATGCTCTGGAAGCTCATGCTGAGATTCAACACCCAAAGTGTCCAGAACCATCCAGGACCTTCCAAGACTGTCCATGTAATGAACCCCAGCTTCCAAGATATTAGTAATCATGACTCATAGGGATCCGCTTCTTAAACTGAAACAAACACGAAGACTAATTAAGCAAGCCAAGACATTCTTACATGCAAGCCCCCGTGATCTAAAAGATATAAATACTTCGCCTTGCCCGTTCCATGTCGATTATTTTGTATTACTTCCCCTTCCTTGTATAATCTTTTATTATTATCAAATACTTTGTAAACCACTCTTCCTTTGTCTTGGTATAACTAGTAGGTATCTTCTTATATTATTTCTATAATATATTCCTTTCCATGTTCCTGACAATCCTTACTACAGCAGTAACAGAAATGTCTTTGATCTGATCAAAACGGTTGTTCGCGTTTTAACCCTACTCTATTAGATGAAGCTGAGTTCCTGGTTCTGCTTGATAAAACTGTGGTGCTCTTCTTTGATTCTATTGTTTGTGTTGATAATCCTGGTGACAGTGATGGGGGTGAACCTGTGCCTGTTTGAAGACATATGGGAATCTTTCAAAGTGTTACTCAAGTGCTGCGCACAGACGTACACTAGAGGTGCTAAGGCTGGTTTCAAGAACAAAGTCGCTTCGTTACAACAGGAACGTACAATTCTGCTATCTACTGCGTCGGGCATTATCCCTAGTCATGCTGTGTTAACGCAGCCTGGTTCCGGACGTATCTTGGATGATTCCTTGAAACTAAACGAGCTAGATCGACTGATTGACAATCGGATTCAGAAAGAAACACGTGAATGTATGCTTCGCTCGGCTACTCGTTGGCATGAACTGGGTGAACGAAACAACAAGTATTTCTACCGAGTTATAAAGGAGCGTCAATTTAAACAGACTATACAATCCCTAAAGTGTTCCGCTACTGGTTCCGTCTTGGTGAATTCAGATGATATTATCCGGGAAGCAAAAGGTTTTTACCAGGAGCTATATACACCCGATCTAATTGATGGTGCAGCTATCGATTCTCTTTTGTCCAGTATTCTGAATGATGTGGTGTTGTCTCTGGATGATTCTGATTTGTTTGCTGATCCTATTTTAATGGATACTCTGCAAGATTTGGTTAGTCATACTCCCCTGCCTAAAAGCCATGGTATGGATGATGATCTTCCTTTTAAGGTTTGCAAGTACCTTTCAAGTCTTCCGCGGATTTCCGTACGATGCTGCTAGGTATTCTACATGATGCTCTTTCCTTTGATACTGAGATATGCATCTCTATTAGTGGCTGGTTAGGTTCGCCTATACCTCAGTCTCGAGGTCTTCGGCAAGGTGATTCTCTCTCTTCTCTGCTATTTAATATAGCCTTTGAGCCTCTTCTTCGGTCAATTCAAATATGCTCTGGTCTATCTGGTGACGCTCTCGGTAACGGTGTGGTGTCTTTCTCGGTCTATTCTCTGGTTCCTCCGGTGTGGATCGATACTCCTAACTCGTCCGATCACGATTTTATCAGTGATTCGATGGTATACTATCCTCTGTCAACACCTTTTGAAGAGCTTCGTCCTGTTATTATTGAAATCCAAACGAATGTCACGAAGGAGTCTGTTTGGCGAACCATTAGATATTGCCTGGATCTCTTAGAGGACACCAAAGTTGCTCCTATTTTAATTACGTTCAATATAAGCAGCATTACGGGGAACTTTTTTTTTGATGATACCTTTACGAAAGAATCGTCATATTATACTCAAAGTTCGCATCTTTGGGCACATCAAGCATATCTGTATAATTCTGATTCTATCAAGGGCTATGTTGATGAAATCCCTATGTCGCCAATTATTGCTTTAACATACTTTCTCACCGAAAGACAAAGAAACATCATAGCTTTAACCAAGTACGACGACCCAACAGTAATCGATTTATACAGACATGCCTATACAATTTTCACAGACCGTCACGATGATATTCAAGATAAGGAAGATGCTCTACTAGACCACACTCAAGCTATCTCACTTCAGTTTCAAAAGATTACAAACTGTCAAAACGATGATCCGTATGCCTCCTTAAAACGTATAAGAAAATATGCAGAAGATGGTCACCAGTTATCGCAAAAGATGATCAAAATTATTAAAGATGATGAAGAAGAAGATAGCCCCACTGTTACGCCGATCGAATTAGAGTGCAAAAAAAGCGAGGATCTTAAGTTTATCGAAAATTATCGCAAAAGTATCAAAGGTCGATTCATATGGGAAGAAGTTTATAATGCTGGCCTAAACAATGAACCAAGTCTTTTCGGTCGGTACAGACTGTCAGGAGCGGACAGGCGGACAGGACAGACAGAAGAATACTTGCTTACAAGAACATAAAAATAAAGGATAATTATTATATTTATTATAAGAGAGAGAGAAAGAGAAGTAGGAAAAGAGAAGAGAGGATTATTAAATAATATATCTGATGAAGGGGAAGAAAGAAGAGGGAAAGTTAGGCTATATTTATTGTAAAGGATTGTATAGCCATTTAGCATAAAAATAAGCAATGACTAAGTTTAGTAAGTAATTACTTATTTATGACAGATATTTGATGATTGATGGCTGACACGTAGATGACAAGGTGCTGGCAAAGAATTACCAAAATTAATGCATCTACGTGACATGATCATGACACAGTGTCATGAACTCATTTCATCATGTCCTAGATCATGCCTTGATTTTAAAGCCTTTGTTGAGGATATCATAGATATAATAATAAAGTTAATTGTCACATCACCTTAAGGATGGATAATAAATATAAAAGTTAATCATCAATGACACATTACCCCGCTTGTTCTCATCCTACCGTTGGAGTCTGTACACAGGGCACATCCCTGTGGCGAGTAAATATTTATTCTGCAAAAGCAATACAATCGAATGGGCCTGGACTATAGAATATTAATAGATCCTGAGCACAAATATTACTCTTGTCATTTGATGTTATAACTGTTGATCCCTCTGACTAATATTTATATACTCAGTATGGAAGGGCTAAAATTAAAGACATGTTGATTATTTACTATCACCAGATTATTACATCATGATCCAAGAAGGCGCTTCATATTTTCCCTAGAACTATCCCAGTTCTTTATATAAATATCCATAGTTTTTTCTCATAGACCATCAATACATTTTGAATACATTTTAATACGTTTTTTAATTATATTTTTTCGTCCATAATAAAGTGGTATCCTAGTTCTAACAGTATCACTTTTGGTTTATTTTTTATTTTGTTCTCCATGCAAAACACCCTTGTGAAACCTTGTCCTAGAATCTAATATCAGTATATCTTGTCCGCTACCAAACTCCCTATAAAACCTTGTACCCAAAATCATATCTGTATATCTTGCCCGCTTCCTGAATTCCTTGTAAAACCTACCACCAATCTGTATTCCAATATATTTCCCGCCTCTTGTCTGACTCAACCTTAGTAAACCTTTTTCCGATCATCTATTACTTCATATCCCAATCAAGTTTTCCCGTCCGTGTCTAATCAGAGATATTCCCCGAACCATCTAATTATTCAATGTCAACTAAATCCAGCCTGCTATTACTCGTCGAATCTTAATCACTCATCCTTGTCAAATAATCTGCTCCGTAAAGTCCCTTGTTAATCTATAATTTAAACCCATCGTAGCTTCTCCGATGTATAAGAAATAGTATAAATAGATGCTAGTTATTTATTAGAAAAACGTTATTCTGGATCTTAGTCCTAACCCCTCCCCCTTCTCAGAAATAATCCTTCTTTTATTATCATTTTAACTCTGATTCTCGTGTCACCAAGTATGTGCTAAAACCACATAATAAATGCTACTGTCTACAAAAGGAAAGATGTTTCACGGATAAAAGATCGGGAATAACTAAACCGGCTTCATGGAAATTTCTTCATTATAACACAACTCTAGGCTCCGACCAATGAGAGATCAGAGAATTTAAGGAACAATAATAAATCAAGGACAGTTACGTTACGATCTTCAATAAACCAAATGAATGGTCCATCATATAAAACTACGATGGATCTGAGCTGTCAAAAATACAAGCCACAATATCTTCAATCTTCTATAAATATCAGGGCAAACCTGCCCGTCTAGTTAGCTCTTAATCAATTTTTATACAAATAAATCGACAAGACTTATAATTGTATTCTCTTTGTTTTTTTATCTATTTTTTTCTGTAAAAATATTCTCTCTTAAAGTCTATTTTTACTACAAAGTAGTCTTCTTTCTGTTCTTGTTCTGTTTCTGACATTATCCAGAACTAAAAACCTAACTACTTGGTCCTCTTTACCTTTTACCTCGTTTTTTTGCCGTGTTCCCTGTTCCCTGTTTCTTGTTTAACCTCGTCTCCAATATAAATTCGCCACCATGCCTGAATTGACCGAGGAGCAAATCGAAACACTCAAGCAACTCCTACACCGGGTCTCCGTTATGGAAGAAACTGAATTACCAAAATTAGAAACCCAAAACATGTCCGCAAATGACATAATTAACAATCTTTCTCGACGACTCCATGCCGTTGAGTCCAACACTGCAACTATTATCAGTAACTGTCAACAACATGTAGCCGATCTTGGTGCAGAGATCCATGCATATATAGCCGAAAATTATCAACATAAATCCGTAACCCAACAAACAAATTCCATCCGTATCAAACCTCCCATGCCTTTCACTGGTCAAACGTCGTACATAAACTTATTTTTCTCTCAACTCTCAGTCGTATTTGCTGCCGACGACGTACGTTTTGCTTTGGACAACAAAAGGTCCTCTACACCATTGGTTGTTTAGCAGGAAATGCCCTTTCATACATTGAACCATTTATCAAGGATATCGACACCGATAAAGAATTGGAAATTTTAAACTATTATAAAAACTTCAAACAAATCTTGTATGACGCTTTTGGTGACTCTAATCCAATTATCAATTCTGAAGCATCTATCCGTGCCCTGCGACAAGTGGGCTCTGTAGCTCGATACGCAACAGGCTTCCGAAGATTGAGCATGCAATTGACGTGGAACAACGATGCCTTGGTATCTCAATTCGTGCTGAACCTTAAAGACCATGTTAAAGATGAACTTGCCCGACTCTGACCCATTTGTGATAATTGAGAATAAAAAGGGAAATGTAAATTGGAAAATAAAGCAAATAAAGAAATGAGACTCTATAATCCTTTATTATAAGTTGGAGAGTTTGTCATGATAAAAATAGAGGTCCTTTTTATATTCAATTATTACTTCAAGATTTTCCCTGCGCAGATCGAATTGACTATTTACCCGCAAACTGGGAAATGGTAGAATTAGATTTAGAAATCAGTTACATATGAAACATAGCTTATTGTTATATAAAAGGAGCTAGTTGACCCATATCCGGCACTTCTAGAGCATTATAGTTTATCCATTCAATGACAGGGTCCTTGATTTGGGTTACTAAAATATATTTATGAGAAACTAGAAGATTCGGCAGTTACTCGACCAATCCAGGAACGATTATGAAATCTGATGTCAGTTTGACATATGAGGGAGCTGGTACTGTGTCGTACCAATAGGAATGTATTCGCAATATGGTACTTATAATACATAGGTTATATGTATTATAATTGAGTGACAAGATAAGAGTAATTGTATTCGTGGAATTAGGCGTCAAATACGACATTGCCCCCTAACAGAATAGAATTACCCCTAAAGCATTTCAGCAGATAATCGATCAAAGAGATGATTGTTCAATAAAGCAGAAAAAAAAAAAATTTACACCATAGGTTTGATGCAAACGAATGAGTAGGTATAAAAAAAAAGATTGGAAGCCCACAGCGAAAAAGAAATTACAATTAATTTGATTTAGGGTGTTTGGCTCCCATGTGACGTTTAGAACGACGTTGAGAGGGAACAGGATTTAAATTCTTACGTTTGTTAGAATTCTTCACTGCAGAAGGCACATCATCAGATGGGACTAAAGTGGAAACTTGTTGGCGTTGGGATACTCTGGTTGTAGTAGCATTATGAGTTGAGCTACTTGGAACAACAGGAGACCCATCGTCAGTAAAAGAATTAATGAGTGTAGAAACTGAACCTGGAGGATTCTTTTTCAAGGAAGAGAGAAAAGTAAGAGAATTGGTAACGACTGTCGTATTTGACGCCTAAATAAATCGAATACAATTACTATTTAATCTGTCTTGAGTTATAATATACTTCATATATTATAACAGACACAGTACCAGTTCTCATAATCTTCTAACTGGAAATCATACCCTACATTGGACCCCGGTTGGCTGATTTACTGCGGTTTCTTCTAGCACTTACGATGAGTAATCAAGTAATCCAATCATCGCACATATTGCTAAATGGATAAATGATTTCTCTGCTGGAAATTCTGGACATACAACCATAGGCTTACATAACTATAATTTATAAGCTATATTTCATGTCGTTACTGATTTATATTTCAAATCCAACAATTCCCAGTCTCTGGAAATGTTTATTCGATCTACGCAGAAATTAATTGAAGTAATAATTTAACTAGCTGGCTTCTCGCTCACTTCGTGAGCGGAGCCAGCGTCTGAAACGCACTCAAAGTTAATAAATATGGCCTTTATTTGTAATATATAAGGTGGGATAAAAAATGATGAGTTTGGATAAGATCTAAAATTAAAAGGGAGTTAGGTGCGAATGAGTAATTCAGGATAAACAACATTTTCTGTAGTGTTTTGTTTATCTAAAAATAATACGGATATACCGTTTGCTGATGTTGCTCTGGAGAGCGCTACATATAATTGGCCATGGGTACAAACAGGAGTTTCGAGATCAATGGCAACTTTTTTTAATGACTGTCCTTGTGATTTGTTAATAGTCATTGCAAAAGATACTTTGACTGGAAATTGTTTTCTTGTTAATACAAATGGGAGCTGGCCTGGAAGAGTCGACAAAGTGAATCGGGGTATGAGTTCGATAACGCCAGAACCACCCAAGATTTTTACTTTCAAAACATATTGTCCAATTTGAAGAATTATTAGCCTAGTTCCATTGCACAAACCCCTTTCGGGATTTAAATTGCGAAGAAGCATGACAGGCAGACCAACTTTTAGCTCTAATTTTGCTGGTGGTAGGCCAGAGGTAATCAAACTGTGAAGATACTCTTCAGGCATGCTGTCTATTGAAGACCCTGTAAGATCTGATTGTACGGTATCGGAAGAAAATAAAGTAACTTTTTCACCAACTACCTGTTCCAAAACCTTACTGTTGATTGCTTCCACATTGATATTTTTTGAACATAAGATCGCTCTTTCATTGAAAAAGGTACTGTTTTCAAGTGGGCGTTCAAGAACATCTTTGGGATAAATGTCTTCAATAAAAGCAGCAGAGTCAGAAAATTTGCAAATGTACGGTGGTAATGAAATTGTCCCTTGATGACTTGAATCATAAGACATCTTTCCGATCCATTCAGCGAAGTCCTTATCCTCTTGCACTGAATTAGCCAAACGGATATTCTCTGTCAAAAAAAGTTTTTTGAGTCTTGGCCACAGAGCAGAAGACATAATTAAGGAAGCATCCACAATTTGCGGTCGATTACCGTGAGTAACTACAGGTGGGATTTGGGCAAAATCACCACCGAGAACAACAGGTACACCACCAAACAACACCGAGTCATCCGAGTCACATATGTCACGAAATGTTCTGTCTACTGCCTCAAAACAATTTCGATGCTGCATTGGAACTTCATCCCAGATAATCAAAGCGGTGTTTCTAATAAGATCAGCAAGATCACTGTTCTTTTTAATATGACACGCGGATGAGGGAGTTATCTGTATTGGTATAGAAAAGCGGGAATGAGAGGTTCGATCACCTGGTAACAATAATGCTGCTATTCCAGAAGAAGCCACACACAACACAATTTTTCCTTGACCTCTGTAGTAGTTGCAAAGAGTATTGTAAATAAAGGTCTTTCCTGTTCCTGCGGGACCTTGCAAAAAAAAAAAGGCGTTTTTGTCCCGGCTGTTGATTGATAACGTAATGGTATCGAATACTTGTCTCTGAGAACTGTTAAGCTGGTTATATTTTTCCTCAAAACTCTGTTGCTCTTCACGACTTGAGTAAGACAGTTCACCTTGAAGTAATGAATTTCCACGGATATTGGAAATGTGATCAATTAATACGTTCCATTGAAACATCGGCAAAGGCAATTGAAAAAATCGCAAAGATTTATCATGGTTTTGCAACGATTTTTCCAAAAGATACAACCCGTAGTCCAACGAACGACTGTTATTGTAAAACAATGCATCAGGATTAAGATCGAGCAAAATGCTACATCCTTTTTTCTCAATGGCATGATCTAAATCGTCACAAAATCTTCCACAAAATTGTTCCCAAATATCCAATGGTGAATTTAAGCTGTTGAATAAAAGAGCTGAAACAAACATTGACCGAAGGGAAGTTCCGGATGCAAAGGAGCCAGCTTCTTCGAAACATTTCTTCCATTCCTCATCGTCTTCAATCAAGTGGAGTAACATGCAAGCTTCTCTGAACGTGCCACATTCAACATTATTAACGGTTCGTAAACCTACAAATGAGGTAGCTCCCTTGATGACAGTCAGCAATAATCTCAAATAATAACGCTCGCCTGCAGAAGGGTTGCAGTAGTACATTCTACCAATAGCGAAACGACTGTTTTTTCTTGCCTTCCAGACTTTGGCTGATTTATCCCAGACAAAAAATGCAGGAAATTGCTGATAAAGTAAGGGAATAAAATCTTCTTTGTGCTGATTGTCCGAATTCCACCTAAAAAATCCCATGAGAGTTGACCCAGTACTTTCAAGGGTTTCGTTAATTTATCTTGCGTCCAGAGAGGATCAAAATAAACTGGCTGTTCTCCAGGTAAGTGCCCAGCCAACTGGGTGACAGATGGTGTCTCTTCATGCATAGGAAATTCGAATATTCTCTAAGCTGCTTCTACGGGGCTGATATACCGACCGTTCAAATATTTTTCAATCTCGTCATTTTCATTTTGGAGCTGAATTGTAGTTTGATCTGGGCCTTTATAAATATATTTGTTGATATAGTTGATTGCCTTGACGGTTCCACAAACTTCAACATTGATATGGGCCTTGTATTTTTTGGAAAGGAAGGGATTGTAAGGCACAACCCAACAGTTGGTCATATGGAACTCCTCAGTTTTATGAGTTGGATGTCTGATGACATGTGATCTACCATCCATGCTCCTTCGATACAATGGGTATCCGTCATCACTTGCTAATGATGTTGGTTGATACTGCTTTGGACATTTTTTTGAGCAGCTAATTTTGCCAAATGCATCTTCAACCATACACGGAGATTTCGTGTTGATGACACCGCAAGGACCATGCATCATGTTTTTGCTACATTTGTTTATGCAGATTTCGGTTCGGTTGAGGTTGAAATGGTGCCACTCTTTAGGATGTATAAAATCGTCGTTTACTGCTTTTTGGTTTTGATAAAATGGAATCGAATGCTTCTTGGGATAAAGACTTTCGTTTACAGGAATCTGGAATACTGGTATCGCAAGTGAATGTAAGGCAATGCTCATCGAAGATATTCAATATAGACAAGATTTCGTCAAAATACGCAACAAATCCTTGACGTAATTCTTTTGATGATGGTGCTTTTAAGCTGTACAAGTCAAACATGATATACATTCCATCTGCAACGAGTTTTGTAATGAAGAAATTGATTGTTAAGCCTAAAATAATGTTTAGAATGCAATTGTCAAGTGTTTATTTAAATTCCAACTTTCTGACTGTTTAATACTTGCCTATTACTTGTATTCCAAGGCAACCATTTGCATTTGATCGATTAATAGCATTTTTAGTCAATAATCCAATTCGAACAAGGTCGTTTGATGTTGCAGACTTATCATTTTTTCTTTTGACGCTTTTAAATTCAACAAATCGTAACGATGGTCCATAATAGAGTCCATCTAAGCTGGTGATTATACTGTCACGTCTTTTTTTAACCCTTTATGCTTATCTCACTGTAAATGTCTCGTATTTTGGATGGATTTTTGCCAGTGTATTAATCATACCCACCTATGATGCTGTGTATCTTTGCGTAGGTACGATTTTTGACACCATGTATTAGCTAAAGCTTGCTGATAATCACACAATATAAGCTGGGCAGTTGAAAAGTAATAATCCTCGGGACGCTGCTTTGTTGTAAATCCGTTTTTTGATTCTTCATTTGTAACACTCGTCCTATTTATAAGCATTGAATATAATGAATATCATTTCAATAACAAACCAATCGAGTACACATACCATCTAAACAAAATGCCTTTATCTGGATCATCAAATAATCCAGACAGTATAGGATCAATGTATCTTTGGCATAACTCAGATTCTAGGACATCCTCCTTAACATCCTGATTGGGCAACTTTTCGATCCTATAAAGAACGAAAATTCTTTAAAACGTTTATTCATCCTCACCAATATTAAATAAATAAAAATCAAATTACTTACAGTTTGGCCACACATTTCAAAAGCTTGTTAACATTCCTTGGATGGCGTAATAATGGACATGCTGGTGCTTGTTGATGATTTGATGGCTGCTGTTCTGGTAATGTTGAGGAAGTAGAAGTGGCAAGGGTAGTCACATTAATATCAGTACTAATGAGTGGTGTGGTTATTGTTGTTGTTATCGATAATGGGGATGGTGTAAATCCTAATTTGTATGCTTGAACAATGCCTTCTTCCCTTGTGATGATATCATTTTTGACATTCTACAGAAAGATAAAAGTCATTAATATCTTTCATTATTCTTTTATCTCATATACATGATAATCTACCTTGATTAAACTTGTAATACTATCAATGTTGTTGATACACGTGCGATTGTATTTTCTGATGCTGAAACGCTTGCATTGGTCATCGAAAATATCCTTTAATTTTTCTTCTGTAAAAACCGCTATCAAATCTGGATGGCATTTTTTTCTCTGGATAAGAAAAATTGATGACAAAGCCCTGAGATGAACTGGTGTTAGTAATTCTATTTTTTTTCTCCTATATATATATATCTTTGCTATATACTTACAACATGTGTGAGACGTTTGATTCAATATTAATGGTATCGAAGTTATTACTAGCGATCAATTCGAAGGTGTAGAAAGCCAAAGATACGTCAAATTGATTGATATCGTATCTGTTATTGGTCGAGGGAAGGACAATATCATTATTATTGGGTTCATGCGATGTTGTACTTTGCTCAGAAGAGCTAGAATCCTCAGGCTTATCAAGTGTTTCCATGGGTTATTGTTGTGTTCTTGTTGTACCTTTTTTTGTTCATGGCTGTGGACATCAAAAACAATAGTTAGAGACGAGTGTATGAGGATTATTATTGATACACAATAGTTGGCTTCACGGTGAGCATCTCACTGGTGGGGTTCTCCAACGCATCATGGTAAAACCAGTTTTCAATCGGTACCGTACCAGTTGGATTCAACCTATCATTGCGATGTCTGAAGGCGGCACAGATCGCAGACCATTTAGACTTCAATGGACTCAAAGGTCTGCTTCCATTCGTGCTGTTTTTGGTCTTGAATGAGTGCAACATGCACTGTACAACTCATTTAGTTCAGCTAGCGTACGATTGGACACCAATCGCTTGTTGTAATCAGCATACAATTCAATAAGAGCAAAGGTGCTAGCTGAATTCCCATTTACAAATAATAGATAATCTATCTACTCACCTTGCTTCTTGTTGCATTAATTGTAAAAGAAACTTTGCACTTAACGAGCTCATGCTTCTTAAAATCGTAAAGGCTTGATTCGCATACTCATCTTTTGTTAATTTCTATAGATAATAAACTGGTGATTACTATTGCTTTTATCATAATCATTTAAAAGCTTCCATTATTAACTTACGATTTCTTGAATCACCGTTTCAATTGACTGCCACGTGTAGAGGGTGTTTTTGATAACAATTCTAAAATTTAAAGGTATGAGCTGTCAGAAACGTGGCTAGGAATATATTATAGCAATAATATCAGAAGATACCTACTAGTTATACAAAGACAAAAGAAGAGAGGTTTAAAAGTATTTAATAATAATAAAGAGATTATACAGGGAGGGGGAAGGATACAAGATAATCGACATGGAACGGGGAAGGCGATGGAAAGGGGGAGTATTTATATCTTTTCAGATAACATGGGTTTGCATTTACGAATGTCTTGGCTTACTTAATTAGTCTTAGTGTTCGTTTCAGCTTACGTGGCCGAAACCCATGAGTCATGATTACTAATTGTTTGGTGTCGGAGATACTTGGAAACGAGTCATGATTACTAATATCTTGGAAGCGGGGGTTCATTGCATGGATAGTCTTGGAAGGTCCTGGAAGATTCTGGACACTGGGGTTGTTGAATCTCAGCATGAGATTCCAGAACATTCCAATAGTCGTGGATTCGTGGTCAGGGGCAAAGTGCAAAGTACGTGGTTCATGACATGAGCCATTATTGTTTTAAGCTATTTTTTTTTACGTGCTAAATGGAATGCATACGTTGGACATCGTGTCTTTCCCTTTTTCGAATCAGAATTTCACACTTTTTGATATCTGTTTTTCCACGTTGAAAAAAAAAATCGTTTACTGAATTTGTCAGGAACGAGGGAGGAACGAGACAGGCAGGACAGGACAGAGAATGAATAGCTTCTTGAAGCAGGTTATTTATTTAAGAATTGTGCTAAATCACACATATAGATTGTACATATAATAAATTCATATCTCATCATCACTGATAAATGATTGCTAAATCATGATCAGGCATAAAAAAGGAATTCGCTAAAGCCGGTCACTATTTTAAAGTGTCACGGTATTGTAACACCAATGTCCAAACTTAAGACATGTTATTGTTATTATTTCTCTATTGACTATGCGTAGCACTAATTGTCCAATATAGATATTGTTATTGATAGCATACTCATATTGTTAAGAGTAGTATCCTCAGCCTCGTCCATTCCATTTATTATAAATACTCTTTATTTTTCCTCTTCTTAAATCTTTAGTTAACTTTAACATCAATAAACTCTGACAAGAATTCTAATTAATCCTATTGTTTTTGTCTACCTTTTTTCTGCAAAACTATCCTCTTTAAGCCTACTTTTGCTACAAGAATAAAAGGGAGGAAAGAAAAGAGAAGATGATTATGAAATATATCTGATAAAGAAAACTGGGAGAAGTGAAATTTATCAGCTATATTTATAGAGAAAAGAAAACAAGAAATTAAATTAAAGAATAAGCAATGACAAAAGTTAGTCATAGCTTATGTGGATCATGACAAAGGATTTAAAGAGCTGACAGATCAATGATGAATATTGAGTCTGAAAGCTGGTTATTCATATTGCATATTTGGGGCATAAAATGTAACAGGATCATGACAGAATTACTGTTGGTAGAAGAAGTCCAAATCACAATGTTACTCTTGTTTTCTTCAATAAACTGATAGAATTCAGGTTCAGGGTTACTAGCAATATATGCTTGAAGCTCTCTTAATCCAAGATGACCAGCCATGATGGGAAAGACACAGCGAGTTAAAGAAACTTGTAGTGAAATGGAAAAACAAAAAAAAAGCAAAAAACAAAAAAAAGCAAAAAAAAAAAGCCCAAAAAAAAAAACCAAACAAAAAAACCAAAAAAAAAAACCAAAAAATAAAAAAAAACCAAAAAAAAAGGTTTATTCTTGAAACACATAGAATTTGCACGTAGTAATTTTTTTTTCACGTAGTGATTAAAATACCGACAGGAAAAATTGAAAATGTTCACGTCACTCTCTTAAATGTACTTTCAGGCACCGTTTTGTAAATTGATAAATGACTGAAAGTTTTTGACAGCTTCCTTCCTTTTCTTATTAGAACTATAATTGTATTAACATTAACCTTGACATTTGTAATAAACTCAAAGAATGTTCTCTCAATCAAGAAGCACTCGCGACGAAATGCATTCTGAATTCAGTGTTCAATTTTGCGTCGGACAACATTTTGAAACGAGAGACGATTTAAAAAAGGCTATTCGAGATTTTGGAAACAAATTTAATGTCATATTTTCTATTGCCAACTCTCATCCTGCCAATGGAGACTTCCATTATATATGCAAACACGGTGGTGATAAGCGTATTTTGTTGAAATCTCCTACAGTCGAAGATTCCGGCAACAAAAGCGAAGAGAAAGACGAGGATTTAAAAAAAAAATATAAAAAAAGCACCCAAAAACTCAAGTGTCCCGCTTTTATTAAGTTATACAACTTCACAATCACTAGATCCCAAATGGAACACAACCATCCCATTTCTCAGGATTTCACAACTTACGCTATCAATCGCAAACAGAGTCCAAAGATCATGGAACGTATCTATAGCATTTTGGCTAGTGGCCATAAGGATCTTGTAACTAGCGTTATGGATGTAAGCATCAAATCATTTACAAACAATTAGACATTCTCACTGACTGATTTTTTTAGACATTGACTGCCTTGGGTATCAACAACATGATTAAAAAGGATATTCAAAACATCCAAACCTTGTTCTTAAAAAATGAGGACGGGAAAGAAATGTATTCTTTAATCACCCATTTGGAAGATATTGGATATGTTGTTCGAATCCAGGTCAAGCCAGATCAAGAAGTCAAAAGCGTTTTTTTATTCATGAAGATGCTATATACGAGACAAGAAGATGGCCTGAAGCAATCACTATTGACACAACATACAAAAACAAACGCACACAAGTTTTCGTCCATCAACATTGTTAGAACTAGTTATGTATCCTCAGTAAGAGGTACAAATAGATTACAAACATTTGCTGTGGTTGCAGCTTTCGTAAATGCCGAGACGGAAGCCGCATATACGTGGGTTCTTGAGGAATTGAGAAATGCTATCTGGCCCGAGGAAAAAGATTACGAGCTTCCAAATGTATTTGTTACAGATAACGAAAGAGCATTAAGGAATGCTATTGATAATGTTTTTCCAGAAAGCCACCATCTTTTGTGTTCTTGGCACTTATGGAATACTATGGAAACTGAACTTCCAATTGGAAAAGTAAATGCTGTGGAATATAGATACCGTCGTTGCCTTGCTGAAGAACAGTTTAAAGCTACTGTCGGAAGCAATAAGGAACAACAATACCTCGATGCTGTTTCCAAATTTGAGCGGATAGTTACCGAAACTGACTGCTTCAAAGATAATGGTAGATCTGCCTTGATTTATTTGAAAGAAGCGTAAGTGCGTGATTTATAATCGTGGTTGGGACATTACATCTTAACTGAGCATTTATACAGTTTGCTTGAAGAAGAGGAAAAGAAACACTGGGTTTGTTTTTATGCCAACCAGTTTCTCATATGGGAAATCGTACGTCAGCAAGAGCAGAGAGCTCTGAAAAATCCAAAAATCCAAAATAGAAAATAAGACAAAGTATTAACCAGATTGCAAAAAGGAACTAAATTTTATTGAACATAAAAATAATGATTTCTTTTATACATAATGAATACAACTAAAACTACAACCGGGACCCTGCCATCGTGGGTAGATTATATCCAAATATTGTTCAAGCTGTCAATAAACCCGCAAGGAGCAGTAAGGAGAATATAATAAACAACCCGTACTTGAATAGGCATTTGGTGTTACGTGAACTCTGAAATTACCAGCTGACATATGATAAATATGACAGCAGTGAGAATACTTCAATCGTCGTAGCACAAGCGTATTACCTTAGCTAAGGTGTATTTACAGCTCGCATACAACAAGCGCCCACTCCGGATTAAAAAAGGCTCTGGGAAACCAATCTGCGATAAAATTAGCTATGACCACAGGACGTATGCATGCATACTATCAGAAGAAAGTAAGCAGTTTTTGATTGTTAAAAGAAAAAAAGAAAACCCCCATATGATGCATATGTTCACGTTTTCCCACTTTTTAGAGGGATGAACTTTATCGAAAGATGGTTATTGAAAGAATTAGCATTGATGGTAACGTCTTTGACAAAGACATGGAATACCGATACGAAAAGTTGAAGTTCAAAGTCGTTCGTTTTGCAATGGACAAAATAAGAGAAAACACGATCTATTCTCTTCGAACTGGATTTGTGACAAGAGGAGAGAACTGTAACTGCGCTGATCGTATCAATTACAAGCTACCTTGTCCCTGTGTAATTGCTGCAAATTCGGATGTTCTCCCTCTCGAAGTAGTCCATAAGCGCTGGAGACTTGAATTTGATGAAAGTAGGTGAATATTTTTATAAGAATCCACACATATTTAATTATCATTACTAGATTTTGATGGATTAGAAGATAAGTATAGCTTAGATAAGACGGTTGAGGAGAAAGAAGAAAAAGAGAGTAAGTTAAATTAGAAAGGGTTTGTCAATATGGGTGTGTCTTTGTGTATAGAGAAGGATGAATAGTATATCCTATATAGTTCCAGTAATTTGTCTTGAATCTATGAGTATTTAAATAAATCTTGTATTAAGCATAGTTTATGCTAATTGTTACTATATGTTTTGTAAAGCTACTTTTTATAGAGATCCCAAAAAAGAAGAAACGTCTGTCCAACATGATGATAAAAGTGATGTTGTTTCAGTCGTATCAGTCAGTGATGAGGAAAAAGATAATGATTACAGTTTTATACCACTTGCGGACGATGAAAAATTCGAACAAAAGCAAAATAGTGAAGGTAAGTTCATTGTCTCTCACATGAGTGATGATATGTCATTACATTAAGACTGTATAAAATATGTACCAAACAAAATATAGTAAATAATAACATTTATAAATTAGAACCCGTACAAAGAAGAACCGGTAAGACGATCCTAACTTCTTGCTGGGCAATGAACCTTATAAGAAAGTGCGCTAACAATTCTTTAATTACAATAACAAAATGTCATATTCAGACGATGATTTGTGTTATCGAAGGGATAGAAAACAACTAATATTGAAAGTTGAGCAGGTCCTTCACAAATGTATTCTTCAATTGCAGACTCCTCTACGCAGCAGCAAATAGCAGATGCATCGACTGTTTTAGAAGAAACTAATGATAAAATTTCAAATCCTGCTATCAAAAGAGATCAGTTGAAACCTCCTACAGCTAATTCCAATAGAAAAGGCAGAACCTCTGCAAAAGGAGTAAAAAGTGGAACAAAACGACTACAAATAGCGAAAGAATTGTTTGAAGAAAGTCAAAAAAAAGGACATTAAAAAAGAAGAAGAAAATATGGAAAAGAAAAGAAGAATCTTAGAGATAGAAGAAAGACATGTAGCTTTGGAGCAGAAGAAAAGAAAACTCACTTTGGTCTTTAAAAACAAAGAAGAAAAAGCGCACGCCACCAGCATTAAACACACACTTATGAAGGCAGATAAGAGCATTAATTTGGGTAAGGAAAACTCAGCTGGATATGATAGGTGAGAATCAGACGAAAGGAAAGACATTCAATAACATGTCCTAAACATTTTTTTAAGGGTATTGTCTTATCGCAATTTGAAAAGCGATACCGTCTTCAAGTGGATTCAAGTCAACCCCATAAATTCAGTGGCTGCCATCCACAGTGTGGGGGCAGATGGTAATTGAGGATTCCGAGCAGTCAGTTATGATGTGTGTAAAACACAAAGTAACTGGATAAATGTCAAAGAGGATATGTTGAATACATATCTCAAGTATAAAGATTCTTTGTACAAAGCTGTAAGAACAGATGCCGTGGTGAATTACGAAGAGCAGAAGATGCTTACGAAGCTTCTTACAATCAAATCGCCCTGCCTGTTACCTGAGGATAACGTGCTGTGGTTCCGCACTTTTGTCTGTCCACAGATTGTGGCCGATACATATGAAAGGCCAGTTTTTTTGTATGGTTATACAGAAAATGTATTGAAAACAGGTGAAGTGCGTACGATCTACGAGTCTCAAGTATTTATTTCACTCGTGCACATGGAATTAAGTGCTCGAGAAAACCCCATTTGGCTTCTTCTTTCGTCCTGGTATTTCTATTATGTTGAGTTCGCTCGCACTCCAAAAGGCAGAATGAAGAAATTCGAAAAGCCTGTTTTGAATCACGATCATAAACGACTCATGAATGCTCACCCTGACGTTTGCAAGACTGATTATTCAATTTTTTTTTATTAAATCTAAAATCTTAAACTACTACCAAAAAGCAACATGTGTAGAAGAGTCTAAGCTTCTTTGCTTCAGAAAGGAGTCAGGCACAAACTCAAAAGAGTGACGTGAACATTTTCAATTTTTCCTGTCGGTATTTTAATCACTACGTGAAAAAAAAATTACTACGTGTATCAAGAATTAACCAGAAAAAAAGTTATCTAAGCATACGACAGTTTTTCTCTACTTATATTTCAGTTTTTGTTTATGCTTGGACTATTTCCGGAAATTATTCGAAAACACTTAGGCTCATTGAGAGAAAAAAATTGCTTCAAAGTCCGAAATAAAATTGGTTCAGATCTATAAAAAAAAAAAGGCTTAAAAATTCTTAATAAAATGGAACAGATTGACGGTGAGTCAAGTGCACCAAATTGTGAATGCATTATAAAGGTTTACGCTCGATACAATCGCTGGACTTGGAGACAGAATACCTACATAATTCTTTCAAATCACTCAAGAGGACTTTGTTGCAGGCATCTTGGATTCTAGAGGTCAAGATTTCTTCACTTAAAAGCGTTTCTCTTTTAAGCTTACTCTTACACACTGACCAAAACTGTTCAATGGGATTGAGATCAGGTGAATAGGGCAGAAGATAAATGCAGCCGTAACCACTGCCCTCAATATATAGCTGTATATCCTTATTTATATGAATGGGTGCATTATCCATAATGATGTAATACCCCTTAAACTCGTCATGCTGGTCCATAACATCCAATGTACTGGCAATAAAGGTAAAGTAGTGGCCTGTAACAGTACCACCTCTCCCTTTCACATTGGCAGAATTCACTACACCCCCATTTGCTTTTCTTTTCTTTTGGGGAGCTACCGCGTTTGGACGCTTAACTCTCATACTTACGACGCCGAGACTAGATACAGCACCAAGTATAGTTCTCGTTCTAGCGCTTGTTTTTGGAACCTGGACAACTGCTCTAGTACCTTTTTTTGACCAAGCAATAGAGCGTTTCATGTTGATATGAAATGCTGCTTCATCCACAACTACACAATTGCTCATATAATCCATGTCAGTGACCTGTCTGTTGAGGATGTCATAGATTATAATAAAAGAATCATCACATTTTACATAATAATGGATGATCATGTATGTATAAATATTCATGGCTCACACTTCGCCCCATTTATTATCATCAGAACCGTTGGTGTCTGTGCACAAGGTGATTCGCCTTGTGACGAGTAAAATATTATAATACCACAAAAGTATAGTACAATCCTATAGGCGGAATATTCGGTTACTGAATATTACACGCACTAAACTTTCTCTTTGGCATTTACGTAATGTCACCTGCGGAGATGAATTTAGATCCTCACGTACTTTTGTCTTTACTTTGTAAGGCAGGAATTACTTCATAACATATTTATTTAAACAGACATTACGTATAACATTATATCATATTCCTCTAACGCGTCACATATATTATCCGAAAGCCATCTAATCATTTAGGATAAATACCTGTAGTTTTTGCTAGTAGAATTCCCTAATCAAAATTTTCTCGAAATAAAAGATATACACAGCTCTAACAGTATTTTCTTGTGTTACCTTAATTTACATTTTATCTCCATCCCAAACACTGCCATTTCTTGACCCATTGATATTGTCGTATTTGGGTACGATCCACTTAAAGAATAATTAAGCAAATCGTCTAAATAAATAAACTATGAAATTAAAACAAACTTTGATGTTGCATATCAGCATACGCTTGTATATTGCTATACAACTTCTCCTACTTCGAGTACATACTTCTATAAAAAAAATTGCATGATTGGCCTAAATACGATATACGAATGACAGTTGGATACAGAATGCTATACCACTGAGTTACGATATCACCGATCGAGAAGAGAAACTTCTCAGATCAATCAAGAATTATAAGAAAGAGAAACTTAATATTAATAGTTCTCTCAATGGATTAGCTACCCAGAGAGAGAATAGAACAGCTATTAATATAAATGGTTCATTTACTTATATATTGATATAGTTATACTGCTGATAAAGAGTATAAAGAAATAGTGTATGAATTAATGGATACCTAGCTTCTACAACCAAATATACAAATATCGATAAGACATTTTATATTTG
The DNA here is from genome assembly GCF_025094135.1 of Mucor mucedo. Taxonomy (NCBI): domain Eukaryota; kingdom Fungi; phylum Mucoromycota; class Mucoromycetes; order Mucorales; family Mucoraceae; genus Mucor; species Mucor mucedo. The sequence continues at coordinate 15,611 of NW_026252325.1, read as the reverse complement.
GGATCGTAATTTATTCATTACAAAGATAATGAATAAATGATCAACTATTATGTTCTATTGCTAATTACACTTGACAAACAAGTATGCATCTTTTACAGTAACCGTTGCATGATCTGATAAATAAGTGTCTCGTAATACTAAAGATTTATTAGAATACTCATGCTCCCGATCCACTGATATGGGACAACGTTATCTGGAAACAATTCTAACGAGTAGTATCCATTTAACCCAAGGCGGGAAACAAAGTATAAATCTATTCCAAAACCAGAAAGGTTGACTCATTATTAAAACTCAGGAGAGTTGTGCAATATAAAAAGGATCAATTATTTCATAGCAGCAGAGTTCTTTTAGTCTATTTTTACCCTTAATAAAAATATACTTTTATCTCATTACTTTTCTATGTAATATTTTGTCAAATACCACAGTTAAATGTATTTTAGTGATTATGAATTATGATACGACTCTGAGTGGGTGTGGGTGTATTTCATAAATGAGTGATTTCATCATTTTATCAAATCACGCATTAAGGTGATTTAGTTTCAAACATCAATTATAATTTTTTCTTTGGGTGATTTTCTCTTACAATTTAGTTATCAAATGCCAATTCTCATACGACATGATTAAATAATTTTTGAATTAGATTCCTCCACCTGTATTTAATTTTACTAATCATGTTGTTGGATCTAGGATATATCTAGTCTAAAAAATAAAAGTAAATTCCCGTAGATATAACATAATGTTATATCTACTTTATTAATTCAATCTTATAAAATGTTTAGCATCAATTAGTTCTTTAAAAAAGATATTGCATAATAAGAGTATTTTATTTGTGTTTGGTACTTATAATTATTGATATATCAGACATTTGTAAGAGAAGATAATTTACCGTTACTTATAAAACTAATTGTAATGAATAATAAGATTATATTCCAAAATATTCTACAACAGTTAACAAAGGAAAAGAAAAAATGATAATAATACAGTATTGCATTATACTTTCTTTAGACATAAAGTTTTTATTTTTTATGACATAAAAATAAACATCACTACCCTCTTTATCAACAATAAACGTTACGTGGATTTTCAATAAACATATTTTTATCATAGAGAAGTAAATATATCTTGACTATAACGTGATATAAAGATTTACATTGCATAAATCTTTGGTAAACGTGTTCTTTATATTGACCTGTCATATAAACATAAAATTGGCATTCTTAAAAAACTTTATAGAATCGAAAAGACTTATCTTCATCTACTGAAATTGAGAAAACTAGGTGTAGGTTTGCTAGATCTCTATATATACTTAAAAATTCAAACTTTGTTATCCAAATTTCCATAACATTTAGATTTTTTGAAATTGACAACTTCATAGTGTCACTTCACAATTGGTCGCAACACTTTTTAAATAATATTATACAATGAGTGAAACTGTGGTATTTATTTAACAGGCCTCAACATGAAAAATACAGGTAGTCTTAATTTCGATCAGATATATATCACAAAAACGACCTTAAATTTGGAAAATAACATGCATCTTGCCTTTGTATTTCTTAAATTTCGCTTAATCTTCATATCCATTCAGACCCTCAGCATCTATCAATACCATACTACATGTACAAATCAGCAACCGTATTCGAAATCTAAGTAATGGTAATTTAAACGTCATTTACTAAGGAAAATGAGCACCAGTCTATCTAATTTACATAATACTCGCCTCTATTGCATTGATAGACTCATATACATAGTATAATGAAAGACCTTCCATTCATTTAGTCTCTGATGACAAAGGAAATTGTAATAAACATGGTTGTACTCAATATGCAATTCCTGGATTTTTTCTAAAAATTCCCAAATATCAAAGTGCCTATTATTACGTTGTTAAGATGCTTCGATCTGGTATTCACCTACGTCCAGTATAAAAAGGACGTTGAATATAGAGACAACCGTAACAGGTATTAACACGACCCCCTATATTATACAAGACTTGGAAAGAGACGTAGGGTTGAAGTAGAGATGTATGAAAATTAAAGTTTTGCAAACAGCGCGTGTTTATTAATAAGCTTGAATGAAGGTAATTCGGGTTGTGGTCAAGAATGAGGTAGAAGAAGCCTGACAGAATGCTTCCAATAGATAACGTACACTACCTGGTACTTCAAACATATACATGTTCAACGCATTTACCTTCAAAACATTTTGCCATAAATCTTCCATGTAATTACGTTAATTTAGAAATCTTGCATGGGAGATTACGCCTCGAGTAAAAGTTCTAGGAAGTTCAATCTTGCATAAAATAATATCAGTATGTTATATGTCTGTTCTAGTATACCTCACTTGCGACATTGACAAGTAGATGTGGAGTAAACATGAATTATTTCATAAAAGAATCAATAGCAGAGAGATTTTGTAAATAAAAAAAAGTGGGGGACCTCTCAAAAACTGCCTAGACCCTGTAAAAAAAAGCTGAAGTGTAAAAAAAAAAAAATTCTTCTGTCGATGGCGCAATTATTCACCAATGAAACTGATCCACCTTGTGACAAACATCTAATTTTTGTAAAAAAGTCACAGAATTCTTTATCCCTGGTCTTTTTTTTTTCAAGTAAATACCCTTTTACCATCAGCATCTAATTAAAAAAACCTCACAAGACACAAACACTTAATGGGCTCTACTAGGAGTTTAATCCCTTAACCTAAGCTAATTGTAGATGATGGTTATTGTTCAATTAATACAACGGTAGACTTTAAATCAAATTTCCGTATTGTCAACCAACTTACATTCTACGCTTCAAGCACTTATTAACGTGGCAGTTCATTATATTTATACCCCTTGCTGTCAGGGTGATGTACTAAAGTTTGGCACTTTTATTTCCAATGAGAGCAAACAGTTTCCTTGAATGTCTTTTGCTGTACTTGATGCCCCCCGTTACAAAAAATGTCCTTAATAGCATTGTTTTATATTTCTTAAAGCTGCAAGCACTGATATAGATACCGAGCATTTATTAGCGACACGATACATAAAAAGCAAGTTTGATACATTTGAGAGTAGCCACTACTAAATATATGAATTACCAGTCTTTCTTAACGTTAAATATTTTATTTGTATCAATGTACTTGCTAAAATAATATACTCCTTAGTTTCTATGTACTTCGTAGTGCTTTTGTACTTTTTACCGTCAATGTACTTCGTAGTGCCCTTGTACTTTTTAACGTCAATGTACTTTGTAGTGTCAAAGTCTATGAGCTATCGTCAGGAGTTATATAAAATGTTTCTGACCTCCATGTTGGGTTGGCTCTTACCGTAGACGTTGCCATTCCGAAGAGCCACTCTAACTCGACTTCGTTTTTATTTTAACTGTGCTAAACGCACATACAATAAAAATCATCGGTAATCCAAATTTATATAAATTGTCCAAATTTGGAACTCTGACACATTGAATACAATGGAAGAGCCGATAGAAAATATTATTAGAAATCATTGAAGCAATCTGTCGGCGACAAGCGTACCCTTGAATTCATGTAGAATTCAACAGTCAAGATAAATTTATGGACTAGCAATTCTAATAACAGTCAGCTTTCAAAAGAGTATAAATAGACCCCATTATTTCATAGTTAAAACTTCAGTCAAATAAAGTAACAAGGACTTATAATCGTACCTATCGTACCATTGTTTTTTTTATATACTTTATATTTTTTTTATCAAATCAGAAGTAATTGATTTGTAACATTTTTTACGATTATCCTGAATTTTTTTGAAGATGACTCTTGAAGAAAAAGGAAAATCCAGAGCAGAGGGGACAGACAAGTCGGCCGAAAGGAACACGGGAGATCCCATGGAAGGGATTGAAGTAGTCAATGAAATCACGTCTGCTGTCAAGGAAGTACAAATTTACAACACTCCACCTAAAACAACAAAGGGAAAGGAGGTAACAATTAAACAACGTATGCAGAGCTACAAGGAGTACCAAGTAAAGATTCGTGATCGTATGATGAACTTAATGGACATCCAGCCAGCATCTTCTTTAATCGAAAAGGAAATCAACGAACATCGGTTAAAACTTGAGGAGGTGACAAATCGGATTTTAACTTTGGAGAGGAGTATGAACCTAGTAGAAACACCAAAAGGAACAAGTGAATCTAAGTGGGCCAGACAGGACAAACAACGCATCAGATCCAGCGAAATCCCAAAATTACAATTAACAACATTAAATGAGCATCCATATCCTACAAAAGAGAAGTACAACTCAATCGACCACTTTATCCACGAGTTTGAAACAACCATCGGAATTTACGCGAAGATAGAAGAAATGTGGAAAGATTCAATTCAAGTAGCAGTACCATTCCTATATAAGACGTGGCTCAAGGAATCAGTATTAACATGCGAATCTTGGGAGAAAGCTAGAGAAGTTATTATGAAGAAGTTTGGGGACTTCCAGTCCAAGGATATGAACAGCTTACGCTTATTTGACTTACACATGAAGCCGCACCAATCCATCGTACAGTACACCAATGAATTCATCAACCTTGCTGCTGCCGCTGACATCCAGAAAGATGACAAGATGATAGTGCTCCTATTTAGATCACACTTGTATGAGCCATGTAAACCATTGATATTTTCGTCCATGGAGGGTAAGCGTCTGGTGGACGAGGAGTATGAGTTCACTATTGACAAGATATGTGACATCGGCCGGGAGATCTTTGGGGATGAACCAGTTGGGGAAAGTGCTCGTTTGGTGACAAATAAGGTAAATTCACCGGTAAAACGTCGACGTGATGATGCATCAGTAGAATGGCAACAGTATGGGGTGAAGAAAACTAAAGGATGTCCAAAACATGGGGGTGAAAAGGCTAACCACACTGTCGAAGAATGTCGAAGTCAAGACGTAAAGAAGAATAGATTTTTGGGCAATAAGAACATTCCATTCAAGGCCACGGGTAACAACATGAAGGGACAACCCTGCCGGTACTGTAAAAAGGAATGGAACCATGGTCACACCTGTAAAGAATATTATGAACACAAGAATAACCGTACTGTTTTGGCTCTTCGTCGGGAGGACGATGAAGATGATCAAGGGCCAAAGACCTCAAATATCAAAGAGGCTATGGAAATAGATGCGTATGAATGTAAGTATAATATGCAAAGGAAAGAAAGAAATCCATTAAAATTGACATTGACTCCTATCATTATTAGAGAGCAAAAAGTAATAGCAAGAATAGACACGGGATCGGATATCTCATGCATAAATAAATCAATTTTAGACAGTAAATTCAATAAAGAAATAAAAATTTCCAAAATAAATGGGTCTCTTAATTATCTTTCACTTGACAATAATAAGAAAAATATTAAAGTAAAACGAATTGGAATAACAGAACCTTTAAGAGTTCGTTATATTAATGATTTAAATTTCGATTTTGCTTTTGAAGTAGTAGAGTTCAGCAGTGTAATGGAATCCCAATTTGATGTATTATTAGGTCTCGATATCTTGAGTAAATTACGGATATCATTGTCGGGAGTTGCCTATTGTTACCCCGATGAGGAAAGAACAGAAGCACAATTTCGGAATGTAAACTTTGACACGCAGAACAAATATGATCCGGAAAATGCTAATTATGGTACGGACAAGGAGCGAAAGATATTTTTAGAAGAAATACATGGGGCCACCGAGGCAAATAAAAATATACCGAAAGGATCGTTTTGCACGATGCCTGAGGCACTCATTCGCATCCCTCTAAAAACACAAACAGATAACATGTATATCAAGCAGTATCCATTAGTGTACCATCAAATACCAGAAATACAAAGACAGATTAATGAATGGGTAAATGAGGGGATAGTATACGAAAGCATGCCCAGCTCGAAGTATAACACACCATTATTAGCTGTAGGAAAAAAGGATGACCAAACTGGGCAATTAACCAAAATAAGAGTGTGTATGGACCTTCGAAGAATCAATTCCAATATTGATGACTCTAAAACGGACAAATATGTGATCCCGGATATGGAACAAATGTTTGCCGAAGTAAGTGCACCGGGAAGAGTCTACACGAAAATTGATTTAAAGAATGCGTATTTTTCATTTCCAGTTGACAGTGAATCACAAGAAATCTTAAGCTTTACATTCAAAAATAAGACTTACAGATGGAAAGGATGCTGCTTTGGATTATCATTCATATCACAACAATACTCACGAGTAATTGCGCAACTTTTCCAAGGGATGGAAGGCGTACGAAATTACATCGATGATCTGTGCATATATTCGGCGCCAGAAGATCACGCGGAAATTGTTAAGGCTGTAATTGAGAAATTAACCTCGGTTAATCTTCGCATCAACTTTGACAAGTGCTCGTTTCTTCAAACTTCGATATATTTGCTAGGATTTATTGTTGGCCCCGGAATCAAAAAAATTGATACGAGGCGATTGTGCAATATTGACGACTGGAAAACACCCAGAAATAGTCGTGACGTTAGACATATTATGGGCATTGTATCACATCTGAGAGAGTTCGTTCCCTTAATGGGAAGAATATCCTATTCAATCAACGCACTCCGGAACTGTAGTGAAAAGAATAAGCCATTTATATGGACTACACAACAAGACGAGGCATTGAAATCGCTGAAAACATGGCTTACATCCAGTACGATTTTGCACACCATCGACATGACCAAGCGTATATATATAGAAACTGATGCATCACATTATGCGTATGGAGTATTAATCTCGCAACGCGATGAGCTCGGCAGATCTCTATACATTACATTTGCCAGTAAAACGTTTGGCAAACATGAAATGGCATGGTCCGTAAATCGAAAGGAAACATATGCAATTGTATATGCCTTTCAGAAATACAGGTCCATTCTTTGGGGACACCCTGACATCGTTGTATTAACTGATCACAGAAGCCTGGTATTCATGAACACAGCTACGCACTTGTGCCGAACGCTGCAAAATTACATGGACATTCTCAGTGAATTCAAATATCGAGTCGAGTATATCCCAGGATTTTCCAACACATTTCCTGATATATTAAGTCGCTTATACCCCCCAGAAGTCGAGGATCAAATTTTGAGGGAGGATGAAGAGAAGAAAATTATGAAGTTAGAACGTATGATCTTACAAAGAAGACTACCGACTGATAAGATCAATCAAAAGATTGCAAAAGATCAATTCATTCATAAAAAAGAAATATACAGTAAAGATGAAAATTTGAACGTATTAGCTGTAAGACTAAACAGTAAAGAATACAAAGAAACAACAACTGAATACATAGCTCCACCCATAAATGAAAGAAGTAAATTATTAAGTGAAACTCATGCAATGGGACACTTTGGATCAGAAAGTATGGTACAACAATTACATGCTCAAGGTATACACTGGAATGGTATATTTAAAGACAGTAAAGAATACGTACAAACATGCATCGATTGTGCACGAAACAACATTGCAAAGAAAGGTTATCATCCATTGAGACCTGTGGTCAGTGCAGATCCATTTACATTCTTAGCTCTTGATTTAGCAGGTCCATTTTCCGTTACAGAGAATAATAACATATATATCCTGGTAATGGTCGACTTATGCACCAAGTACATAATTGCAAGACCACTGAAAAATAAACAAAGTAACACAGTGGCAAAGGCGATAATGAATGTACTAGGAGACTATGGCATACCAATAAATCTTATGTGGGTAACAGACAACGGCCGCGATTTCTCGAATGCTTTGATGAACTCGATCACAAATGCATTAGGTATTGAACATCGTTTTTCGACACCATATCATCCAAGGGGAAATGGTGCAGCAGAAAATGCCGTAAAGGTGATCGTTTCCACACTCCGCAAATTATTAGGCAATGACACGAATAAATGGGATGAAATGTTACCCATCGCACAATTATGCTGCAATTATAAAATACGTAATCGAACCGCTAGTAGCCCATTTTCATTGATGTATGCGAGACAGTTGACAACTCCCAAAGATTACACTGATCCGTCCAGAACAATCCCAAGAAAATTGGCGACAGAAGAGGATTTGATCAAACGAGCTGAAATAATGGCATCGGTTGTATTTCCCGCTATTGAAGAAAGAACACGAAAAATAGTTGAGGAACAAAGTAAGAAGTTTAACAAAAAGCATTACCTCATTGACATTCCTAACGACACAACCGTTATGGTAAAGTTACCAAATAGAGCAACCAAGTTATCACCGCTATACGAGGGACCATTTACAGTTGTACGAAAGACAATGGGTGGCACTTATGTATTGAAGGATGAAATGAACGAGTTGTTACATCGTGATTATGTTCCGTCAGAGTTGAAAATTGTAAATATTGACGAGTCAGGAATAGAAGACGAGTTATTCGAAGTTGACGAGATTCGTGATCACAGAGAAGACAAAGAAGGCAATCGCGAATATTTAGTAAAGTGGAAAGGTTACGGAGAGCGAGAGAACTCATGGTTACAAGCATCAGCATTCTCATCGCCAGACACGATCCGCAAATATTGGGTAAAAGTACGTGAGCTTGAAAGACTAGAACAAGGAAGAAAGAATGAGTTAGTTCAACGCTCAGAGAAAGTTAGCAAACGACAAGAAAAGCATACAAAGATTATAACTGATAACAAAAGAAATACAAGATCTAATAAGGAGACAATACATAAAGAACTTCCCGCTAAGAAAAGACGTAGCAATCGAGATAGATAAATTTTTTTTAAAAAAAAAAAAAAAAAAAAAAAAAAAAAAAATATATATATATGTAAATAGATATACCCACAGGAACAAGTCACAAAAATATGCATACAAAAAAAATCATGTAGCTAGGATGAGGACATACTATGAAAAATGCTGAAATAGGAAGCATACCTATCATCGATCAACTAACGTTGAATCTAGAGGGAGGACATGTGCTAAACGCACATACAATAAAAATCATCGGTAATCCAAATTTATATAAATTGTCCAAATTTGGAACTCTGACACATTGAATACAATGGAAGAGCCGATAGAAAATATTATTAGAAATCATTGAAGCAATCTGTCGGCGACAAGCGTACCCTTGAATTCATGTAGAATTCAACAGTCAAGATAAATTTATGGACTAGCAATTCTAATAACAGTCAGCTTTCAAAAGAGTATAAATAGACCCCATTATTTCATAGTTAAAACTTCAGTCAAATAAAGTAACAAGGACTTATAATCGTACCTATCGTACCATTGTTTTTTTTATATACTTTATATTTTTTTTTATCAAATCAGAAGTAATTGATTTGTAACATTAACGATAAAAAAATGTATCTGATACGTACAGTATTAGAACCGATACGAACATTGCCATACTAATACTTAAAAAACAATTACCATACCTTGCAGACGATCTTATAAAAAAAATGTATTGACATGAGTGTTAATTGCCTGATCAAAATAATAGCCTTTTTGACGAATCCAACCTTTGAGATATAACTTATCCTATGATTCATAAGAGTTTACTTTTTTTTTTTTTTTTCGAAAATTAAAATAAATGAAAAGAGAAGAAACGAGATATTTTTTTATTCAATCATTGTTGGTTTCAATAGAATTCGCCCTAGTGTAATGGCGAGACAGTTTAAACTTAAGATCGTTTAAACTGTTCTCCACCATTTTGAAATTGTCCTTTGCCATAAATTTCTTATGGACAAAATCCGGCAACGGCCAATTCTCGACTACAATATTTTGGCTTGTGAGAACTGTTGCCCCCAGGTCCTCAAACTTCACCAATTGCTTCCAAGGTATTTTTTCATACACGGTTTCGCATTGGCGATCTACATAATAGGATTAGGCAAGGATCATTTTCTATTGGTTATGATCTTACTGATTGAGTTCCTGAGGGATTCCTTCACACCAGAAACTCTTTGGCTGTGCAATATTTCACTAGTGTGGGGAGTGGCTAAACATAAGTTTGGAAATTAGTAGTAATTGCTATTTTTGCTTTTATATATAGATATCGTTACCACGGGACTTGGGATTGACGTACAGTCTCACTTCTTTTTTCCATCGTCCCAAGTCCATTCCACGAACGTTCTCTAGTTTATAACGGTTTAGTATTTTAATAAAGAAATTATGTAAAGCCATACCTCCATAACAAACATCGTTCCAGGTTTTCTTTTTCCCAAAAATTCCTATAAACTCTGTGCCATGAAACCGGTACAAGGCTTTGAGAAAACCCGTTAAAGTTTCCCAAATTTTACGGCTCGTCAAACCCGTGTTAATTAGTTGTTCCATTTGGTTTTTCTGTTCCAACGTTCAAACGGCTGCATTGAGTTCAAGATGCTCAGCATCTGACAGTTTCTGATACCCCTCAGAAAGAATCTTGGGGGTTAAATAAGTTGACCCAGATTCTCCACCAAGAATCTTTTCCTTTTCTTGCTGGCAGTAGACATTGTACTTGCTGATGCCGCGGGGTCTTTCAGGCAAGATGACGTCCTGATTGTGGTATCGACCGATAAGTGCCTTCACCTCTTCCAGGGTGATCGTTGGATCATCTTGTCTGCATTCCAACCATAAGTCCATATCTGCTGCTTTACGTCTATCTGCTTCTGCGCGAATGCGAGTGTAAGAGACAGTTTCAATTCTAGAGACGAGTGACATTTTTTTTAATATAAAATAAAAGAAAGAATTTAAAGTCTAAAGCCACTCCCGCCAATAAATAAAAAATTATTTTTGATGACGTTTGTACTTTTTTTTTTTTTTTTTTTTTACATTTTTTTGTGCTTTTTTGTGATTTTACCAGTAAAATGAAAATTTGACGTCAAAATTTAGCTTGCACGGAGGTCAAAATGATCTTTAATTTTTTAAATTAGTGGGGTGAGGTGCAATGAACCTATTTTTTTTCGAAAAGCGCGCCAATAATTTCGGGAAATCGTGTATGAAGATGGCGATTAATCAGACAATGGCTCGTCGGATGATTCGGACAGTGATACGGATGCAAGTGATTCCGACGAAGAAAAGCCTACGAAAAAGGCCAAAAACAAAATCTAAATCAAGCAAAGTGACACCCTCTACCCTACCGGACTTCCAATCAGCCTTACTATGTGTCCTGAGCAAAACAATAAGTTAATATTAATGCTGCAAAACGCAATGAACAAGCCTAAAAATCTACGAGTAACAGGTGCATACTATAACTGCAACGTCATTGGACATCTAGATCGTGATTACTCATCTCCATGTCAAGACTATAATAGCACGAAGCATAAGCGCTACTTCGGTCCAGTCAAACTCGCAAAAACAAATTGTGGTAGACGTACGCCATACGATGCGCGCGCAATCACCAATGGAGAATCTGCTGCTCTGTTAATGGGAATTACAGATGATCTTTGTGAGGAAATAGTTGGAAAAGTGTTGATGGTCAAGCGTACTAGCGACAATGCTGAAATCTCAAGAAATAATATTGTCAAAAAGAAATTGCGTAGCCAAGTCGCCAAGGGAGTTGGAGAGCCGCCCTTACCTATGGAAACTAAACAGAAGGACACTGAAAATATTTTCCGCAAGGTCACTGAAGCCACTACTTCCACGACTGAAGAAAAGGATGATGAAAAGAACAGCTGCATCAAAGAGGTCCGGTTGAATTTCGACGACTTCCATTGCGACCCAACTCGTGGTACTCGCACGACAGACGATGAAGAGATAATTGACAATGAAGCTAACCATGATTGTGCTTATTCCAGGGTTGAGATATTTAATCCCAATGATGATGCGTCCCCCCCTGAAACCAAAACGCCCACAGCAAGTTTGGTTAAACAATTAAGACAGAACAAGGTGTTCCAGTTATCTTTCGATGACATTGTAAATCTCTCTTCTAAAGCACATACGGAATTTAGAAGACCAATTAAAAATACGAAGGTACAAGAGAAAGCAGCAATTACCGACATCTTGTAGCCAAAGTTGGACCTTGATTCTATTGTAACTCGAGGAAACCACGCTCCAAAGATCAAAAGAAAAATTGGGAATAAGGAGTATAACTTGATCTGTGACACTGGATGTACACCTTGTATCATTAACCTGAAGGTAGTAGGAGAACTGGGTCTTAAAAATCAGTTGCGTTTGGTAAAAACAGGGACATGATGGTAGGAGATGGCAGAAAGATGTTGGCCAAGGGTATTATTAACGACTTGAGCGTTGACGTCTTTCCTGGGCGTCATATCAAAACTAGTGCATTATGTTTGGATTTGCCTCCAAAATCCTATAGGTTCTTACTGGGACACATTGTTATGGCGGAACTGGGTATTGGTGTTGATTTAGCCACATCGCATTGGTATTTGCGAGATTAACAGGAGTTTCACAAGTTGAATGTCATGCACACCGGCCCTTATCACGAGTGAGTACCAGGGAAAATGAGTCCTGATATTTGGTATCTGTCCGGAACAATAATATGATGGAAGAGACGGAGCAGAAGACAGATGTAGACAAGATGAGTAAACTTGTGGAGAAAGCAGAGGTCAATGAACTTCTAACTGAGGAACAACGAACCTGCTTTACGGAATTATTGCTTAACAAAAGGGATGCTTTTGGTACTGGATATAAGGACGTAAAACAAACTAGTTTGGTAAAATTTCACGTAAATACAGGTGATGCCAAGCCGGTGATAACACGCCCTTTCCAAGGAATGACTTATTCTGAACTAGATCTTCAAAAAAAGAACCTCAAGGATATGGTGGAGAGTGGTATCTTAATACCAGCTATGCACTTCAAGGCAGAATCAAGTAATGGTGGATGGGCTTTTTAAGTCATGTATGTAGCGAAGAAGGGTGGTACAAAAAGGTTGGTGACTATGTTTCAGGATCTCAACAACGTTACAGTACGGGCCCATGGCCGTTGCCACTTATTTCCAAATTAATTGAATCATTCCATGGAGCCCAATTCTTTAGTGGACTTGGTTTACTTAAAGGCTTTCACCGAATTGCTTGTGAAGAAGAAGACATTCCGAAACTTACTATTGCCACCCAGTTTGGGAATTATTCGTACCGTATGTTACCTTTTGGGGTGGTCAACGGACCAGCTACGTTTAGTCGAGCTATTCACTTGGCCTTGCAAGAATTTATACTTCAATTTTGCATAACATACATTGACGATTGCACTGTTTTTAGCAAAACTTTTGAAGATTACTTGCAACGTCTAAAACGAGTACTGGATAGGCTACTTGCGGTTAATATGACTCTCAATCCAGACAAGTGTAATCTATTTTAAGATAAGATTGAACTCCTAGGGTTTGAAGTATCAAAGGAAGGGGTGCTGCCATTGAAGCATAAGATTGATAAGGTAAAACTTATTGAAACTCCAGGAAATAAAACGGACATAAGGGAATTTATCAACGTGGCTGGGTTCTATCGCAGGCATATCCAATATTTCAGCCGGTTCACTACTTTAATGACCAATTTGTTAAAGAAGGATCAAGAGTTTATTTGGACGGAGGATCATCAAGCTGAATTTGAGGGTCTGAAAGAACCATTAATCGCAGCAACTCAACTCAAATACCCATTCCCTGATCTGAAACATCGAGTTTACTGTGACGCGTGCGATGTATGAATTGCGGGTGCATTGGTGCAAATTTCGGAGGATGGAGTAGAATTCCCCGTCGTATTTGACGGTACGCTTATAGTCGGGCCAAATCTAGCCAATAAAAGTGCTGGGAATAGTGTAAGGAGCCAATAGTAGTGCTAGAAAGTTGTGTAGTGTAAGAAATCCAGCCAGTAAAACTGGTTGGAATAGTGTAGTGAGCCAATACAAATGCCAGGAATAGTGTATCGGGTTTCAAACAGGCAGCGCTGTAATCTCCAGCGGATAATTAAATGTTTTTTTTGTGTGTACCCCTTTTGTTTGACAATGTTGATTTTATTCTCGCGCAATCTACACCTACATTAATAAATGTCTTTTCTACTTTGACTGTACTTTTTTTATTTTTTTTTCATTTCTTTATATATAAAACCTCATAATATAAGTTTTTGTAAGTAAGAATAGCAGACGCCGTTTGGGACCAAAATTATATATTGATTATGCTTCGTACTGATATACTTTGTTAAAACAAAGCAGGGATAATGTCAACTAATCAAATTAAAAAGAAAGTCCGCCGCTTGGGCTCAAAAAATAAGCTTGGATCCAAAGCACCAGGCCCAAAGCCAGCTCACTTAGTTAATCAGACGTTTTTAGACTTTCCCATTGTTGCAGAAGAAGCTGAAAGCAGTACCACCGGACGAAGTCAACACTCATCATTTTTCAGTACAGCAGTATTACAAGGATTTGAATCTGCGGGCTCTGGTGAAATCAATGTTTACCCAAACGAGGAGGTAATTTTTTATTAAAGTATTGGTATTATTTTTTTATTTGGATATTTATTTTACTTACCGTAGAACGATCAAGTACTAAATTAAAACCTTGTCAATCAAAATGCTATTGATAATAATGGAGACCCCTCTTCTTCCACGGAAAGTACGCACCATAGCATTAATTTAAATGCCGAAGATGAGGTAACATGATAATATTTTAAATGATCAAATAAAGGCTTGCTGAATCATTTCAAATTTAGGAAAATGTACATCTTGTTGAAGATGACGCGAATGTCCCAATTGATTCGGAAAGTGAAGATGATAATTCAAATATCGAAGAGTTAACTGAGGAGCAAATCACCTCAATCGAAAATAGGGCAGCGGAGATTCCCGAGAAAGGATGGCTTGACAAATATCTCGGATCAATCCAAGATAAACTTAAAGGTGGAAATACTCCTGATGAATATAATCAAGGCACATTTTGGATTAACCCTCCAAGTATATCTTTCGTTCTGAAAAAAAAAATTGATCATGAATTACTTTAACGGCCAAGAGTATGCGTATGGCTTCCCCAATATTTGACTCGAACCCCTTTGCGTTGTCCTAAATGTAATAACACTTTGCTCGCAAAGGAATGGGTCCAGAAAACAAAAGCTCGTCGTATTATTGACTTAGAAGAGTAAGCAAGATGTTAATATTGTTCAATATAATTCAGTCGCATTAACATACAATTTCCTTAGTTGCTTCTATTTGCTCAGCGTCCGCTTTAAATGCACTAACAAAACCACAGTTCATACTTTCATGGGTTATGCATCGGAAATTGTCAGGCAGCTACCCGCAAGAATTCAAGCTGATTTTTCTGCCGTATTGACTCACCGTTTTGGGTTTTCAAACAAACTTGTCAAACTATTGCGTCCACAATTTCAGAATGCAACTGGTCCACATAGAATGAATCAAATTCTGAGATCCAACCATACTGAAAAGTACGATACAATCCAGTTCCAATATTATGATGCTATGAAAGACAAGCTTGAGGAACAAAGAAAAGCCAAGCAATTGATTGGAAACTTTTCATCAGCTACAAGTTATCCCGAATTTTCATCATTCAGTGATATAAATGGGTATAATGGATATGTCCCCTCAGCAAACTACCTGAGCTATGTTTACTGTTCTATAATTGCTGAATTTAATCCGTATATGAATCAGCACACGTCCTTATTAGATGGTGTTATATTAAAAGGAGATCATTCATTTAAGGTACTTTTTTTTTAAAAAAAAAGAGAAAAAAATCTAACTTCTAAAGTAATACGCATAGATCATTAATCAT
>NW_026252693.1:0-5518 GCF_025094135.1 Mucor mucedo | reverse complement strand
GAAAAATATGTTGACGAGTTTGAGATTTCATTGAGAAATTAAAATGAAACAGAGAAAACAACAAAAGAAAAGGTAAAATAGGAACAAAAGAAAAAAAAATCTTGCCAATATTTTAGTATAATCGAATTGCACTAGTTGCAGGATAATATTTCTTTCTAGTTTTCATATTTTTTTAAAAAACCCGGTTTTGGAAAAAAGATTGACTTTCAAAAAAAAAAAAAAAAGTTTAAAAAAAACGGCGCTTGTCCATATTAGTACATCTCCTATTTAAGATCTCAATATATTTTGTTCGTTGTGAGCAGCCTAAGAAAATGATTACAAGTACTAAATAACTTTTCGCGAGAAGTAGATGAAGCAGGCGGGGAGAGTAATCTGCGTGCCATTTTAGCAAGGTTTGGATAAAGGCTTTCTGAATACTTCCAATATGTCATTAAGACATTTTGCTCTCCTCGATTACGAACTTGAACAGGTTCAGCAAGATATCTTGATAAAGCATCCTCATAAATGTCCAAGTCGTACCTGGATGCCAATGATTTCTTGATACTGCCACTGACCAAGTTTTCAAAAACATCTGCAACCTATTCGAGCTTCCTTTTTTGCCTTGATCTAGAGTATTATCAGTTTAGTTTTATTTTTTTGTTAATCAATGAACTTTGATTTACCTAATTGAATCGTCAATAAAAGCAGAGCTGCTAGCGTTTCTTGTAAAAATAGGGTTACCAACCAAAAAACCAAAATTTTCATCGTCATCCATATTTTGAACAGGAGGGGGAATCGTGATTTACGTTTCGAACTTGTAGTTTTCGGTCCACTCATCGATAACCATATTCACAGCCTGTTCAAAATACCCGCCTTCTTGCCAGTCATTGTCCCTCCAGTACTGGTATTTGTATCTTGGATCCATGGCAGTAGCAATCGAGTACACGTTACTGTCATCTGTTTTGCTGTGGTATTCTTCAAGTTTTTTATAGGCATTTTTTATTCCAAATGGAAGCTTGTCCTTGTTCATTTGCAATATAGTGTTATTTTGATAGAGTTGATTATTGGGGTCGTCCAGGTTTCTTAAAAATGTCTCCATATGTTCCATCATTGCATTATAATATAAATTTGAATGACTAATGTCGTTACTCTGTAATAGAATATTATGAAGCTGATAAAATATAGTTCGGGGGGAGGTTTACTTACTTTTCTGATGACATTCTCAAGGTAGCATCAAAAACACGGCCAAAAAATTATTTACACTCTTTAAGTATGCAACGTCTTGGTCATTTAAAGCATATTTTCCAAGTTTCGAAGAGTTTGACAGACATGTCAAGTTGTAGGCCTTCTCTACCTCCAACCACCGATCGATCATCTCAAATGTGCTGTTCCAACGTGTTGGTGTATCGTACTTCAAAACAAGATACTGTGGTAAACGGGATTGGTTTACACAGAAAAATAAAAAGAATAAAAATAAAAACAGGGAATAAGTTAAATATCCAGTGTGGTTTTATTCCAGGTTAAAGGTTAAAAATAAACTAAAGGAAAACTATCTATCTAGAAATTGTCCTATTTATATGAATTGTTAGATGGTAATGATTTATAATTGTGATAAGCTGTTATTGTGCTTATCACTATCTTATGCTTGAGAAACTATATTCTGTGTATGTTACACAGAAAAATGGCTGTCTATCTTTTATGATTACAGCAGGTATATTTGGATTTGAAGATACTCTGTGAGGTAACACAGAGTTTTCTTTTTCTATTTCCTTATTATAGAAATTCTGTCCCTGTCTATGACTAATGGTAGAATGGTGATAAGGATATTTTACTGTCATATCCTTATCTGAAATGGTATTATGTATTTTATTGGTTGTATGCTTTGTTATGCAATTGTGTATATTTATTATTGGCTGTAGTCGCTATTATTTATGTAGTTTACGTAGTTATATATTATGTGTTTTACCACAGATACCATTCCCCCTTGTAAATTGTGATGAATTGGTGCTTATACGATCTAGTCAGATTCGCTGATTTTCTAATTTTAAAAGTTATTAGCGCAAAGTAAGCCTTACAAATATATCACATTCAAATACCTGATCGTAATAATTCCACGACGCATCTTGGATATGGGATCCTTGTCATAATTAACCCCACTGTCATTTGGGTCTTCATCCATTTCAGCGTCACCATCCTCATCAACCTCCATGCGTTCGTATTCCCCGCTAATACCAGATTGACTATCTTCTTGTCTTTCGTTCTCCTCGGCGGCATGACGCATTTTCGTGTTGGCTGTGGCGGTAGATCCAAAAGCTGTTTTGAAAAGCTGCTGAACACATAAATTCATAACATGAGGGAGACATGGAAGAATGTTCTTTTTCTTTGAAAAAAAAAAGGTTTCGGTTTCCAATTATATTCGTTCCAAAGAAGCCCCCATCGTTAAGTTATTTGATCCGTTATCACAAACAATGAATGCAAGCTTCGACCGGATATCGTAATTATCAAGAACCCTCAAAAACAAGGCATCCAAATGTTCGCCAGTATGTGCCTCACTAGGTGCCTCTAGCCCAATAACAACTGACTTATGCTCCCAATTTGCATTAACATAATGAACAACTAGACCCATGTAATTCCTGTTCACTTGAAGGTGTCCACATGTCGGTAGAGAAAGAAATTAACTGTTTATTTTGTAAAATTTGTCTGATCATCATTTTTTCTTCCAGGTATCTCTTCGAAATAAGTGTCTTTACAGTTTCGTCTGATGGTAGACTTATGGCTGTTGGGTTTGTAGCTAATGGCGCGTGTTTAATAAATCTTGAAAATCATTATTGTCTACTACGTTGAACAGCAATCATTGATGGATTATAAAATTGATCAGTTTCTCCTGGAAAATAAATCTGTCGACAGGCTTTTGAATAGGGGACAAGAATAAAACATTGATGCTGTTTTAGATGCTTGAGTTAAAGCAGCTAAATATTAATGTAAGTATTAATAGTAGGCAAAATTTAGAAAGTTCATTACCTGTCGTCTTTGTAAGACCATGAACATCCTCCAAATGCCTTCAAATTGCAGAGGTATTCGAGTCTTTGGACTCATAATGCTTATGACATCCATGGGTACCATCAAAATTGCACATATAAAATGTTTTGTTACTAGAATCTTTAACTTTGATTGAGTGGCCATAATGATGTACGTAGCTGGAATCCTTTCGTTTGCTTGGAATTGATATACCAGGAGTTGGAAAGTAATGGACACAGGATAAAAGCTCCAGATTTTTTTCTTGTACAGACTAGCCTCGTCGCCTTTCAAGTATCTGGATTGAATTAAAACTAAATCATCAGATTGCTGGCTGATATTGGATAACAAAGCAGGAATCGAAAAAGCTTGATCATCTTGACGATCAGTAATCACAGACAGATCATTCTCACCAGTGCTATTTTTAATACTTAAAAGATAGCTCATATCACTGATTGATAGGTCAGAGTTTTCATTTAATTGGTTACGGTATATGTTTACTGAAATTAAGTTTAGAATATAAAACGAAAAAGACATAAGCTTTACACTTCCCTTTACATACGTTTTCTATGGCTCTGAATGTTATGTTATTTCCAATGTTCATGCAATAACAAGTATCAAAAGCTAAAAATAAATTGACAGAATATTTAATTACAGAGACGTTTTTGTTGTAACAGTCGTACTTGCTGTGCTTGTACGCCACCATTGACAATTCTTCCATAAACAGAGAATGTTATTGTTTTGTTACATTTCTGCATTTGCGAAATAATTTTGTTCTAAGCTTTAAGTTGGATTTGTGAGCGTGAAAGTCTAAATCAATTCTGCTACGTCATGTTAATATGGTTGCTGTAAAAATTTGGCTTAGTTGGGTTTAGTGGGCAATACTGTATCATATCCTATGCTAAATGTGTTTGTTGGTTGTACAATTAAATAAAAGTTTAAAGCATTTTGTTCGAATGATTAGAGAAAAAAATGGTAAAGCGTAGAAAAGAGTAAAATCAAGGAGAAATGCTATCACTAGTCTTTCAAGGACCTTAACTTTGAAGTGACTAGTATCGACATTTTAGCCAAGCGAGGTTAGATCGATGCTCGCTCGAACCCAAAAAAACTGGTGCCAGCTCGAGTACCAGAACTCGGTTCGGGCTACGTTCGAACTGCAGCAAGATCCCGTGCAAACTCAAAAGGTTCGAATACTAGTTCGGGGGATGAATGATATCGTATATTACATTGCTGTAATCCAAGGTGTACATGTATAATTTTTGGCTGGTATTGCCAGTCTCAAATTTGATTGCATAGAGTTTTTTTTATATATTACATGAGCTGTATAGCGTCTATTATTGGTCTAATACCTTGATTCTGAACTGTTTACAATAGAATGAGCTATTTATCATTGGTGTTTAGGAATGTAATGGGTTCTTAATTATTATATAAGTCTTTAATTTTAGTCTCTAATATTGATAATGGGGTCTTAATTATTACATAAATCTTTATTATTGGTTTGGAAGGCATATTTAAATAAATAACATTGCACCGATTTCAATGAAAAACGATTTATTTCTATGAAAGAATACAACATTTGCTGCAATCGAATATACACATTCGCTTCATTTAGAACAAGGGAGATCACACATTTGTATCACCATGTATTTATTTTAAGCATACTTCTATTAATTGTAAACGTCCATCCAGTTATTTGAAGAATCCATCCATTAACTTTAAGCGACCATGCATTGATACTGTCGTCCATACCTCTAAATAATCCCACTTACAAACATTTTACGTGAATCCATTATCGCATCATTCATTGTCCTCAGTAATGTCTGATTATAAAAAAATTTATCCAACCATCCTCGATCTTCCTTCTCGTCTAAATTATATCGATCCATCTACTCTTACATACAGACGTACCGGCTGTGTCAATAAGAAACAAGGTAGAGATTAGAATTGCGATGAGGTCCGAACAGAATATGGTCCGGTTATTCAATTAAAAAGTGCATCAAAAAAGGTCTATTGTTTATAATTAGTTCAAGATTGGTTTGTTTGCTTGTATTGAAGCATAACCTTAAAATGTATGTATCGTGTATTCTTTTCTGAACGGATGAGGTTAATAAATAAATAAAAGAAAACAAAGAAAAAGTCGCCACAGTGTTATAGCTGTTGTAGATTACGCCGAGGGAAGTAAGTAGATTTCAAGCTGCTCAAAAAGTTGATACGACTTCTTTGACTTCTACGCCTACATGGTAATGTGGTTAATGTAAAGCTACGAATGAGTCATGTGAAATCTACCATTATTTCTAAACCACGGCAAAAAAAAAAAAGCTTCAGGGAAAATGGAAAACGAAAACATTACTTACTGTTAATTGAATTAGTTTTGCATACGGAGAAATAATAGACTCTTACCAAACAATTTTGCCTGAAAATAGACAACAGATTTTAAGAAGGTTGGTAAGGAATGTTACTAATTCGAATGGGGGAACAAAGATTAGAAGAAACTAACATGGTTTGTATAAGCGTCAGAATATTT
>NW_026252692.1:0-5552 GCF_025094135.1 Mucor mucedo | reverse complement strand
TCAGCGCTGAGGCGTTGGTTTTCGGACCGGAGTTCCTGGATCACGGTTTCATACCGGGCTGAGGTGGCGTCGAATTTTGAGTTTAAATTCGAGATGGCGGAGCTGAGGTCCTGCAGGAGGGCTTCAACATTGTTGTTCATCTTAAAATGTAGCGAATGTCCAAGATGTCGAAAAACTTGGAAATTGGATATCTTCAGATGTAAAGGTAATACGACTTTGGGGTTTTCAGATGTATACTCCAGATGTATTGTTGAATCTAACGATGTACTTTTAGTAGATGGATGGATTGTTCTAGAAAATTTCCTTTTTGGGCTGAGTTTCAAATTTAGTAGTTAAATTCTATAGCGGAAAGTGATGCGTGCGCAGTTTGGTAATGATATCGCTTTCGTTCACTTTAAAAGTGGCTTGGTAATATTATTTTGGTTATTCTTCTTGTTTCTTGGTTCTGGTTCCCTCATTTGTGGAATGGCGCGTTAATCTTGTCTGAGAAATGGAGATCTAGTTGGTACTGAGTTTGGCGGTGAGAAAAGAGTTTCTAAAAATACGTGATAAAGACCCGACAAATAATATTGCGGTGAAACTATTTTTGGTGTTCTAGAAGTTTTTCTGGTATTCTTTCTCCGAAGGTTCAGTTCGCGTCTTTTGCTGCTTTTCTAAAATTGGCAGGTTGTTAATTATCTTAGTCGGTTACTCGTGAAATTCTCTTCTTTCTCAGTTACAATTATTTTATTGTTATTTCGTCGCTCTCTCTCGTATCTCACTTATTTTATTATTACCTTCCTGTTTTGTTTAGTTCTTTATTTTTCTTATTATTCATATTATTTCCATCATAGTTTTCCCGTACCCTTATTTTATTTACTCTATTTTTGTATTGTTCTCATCATAGTTTTTCCGTACCCTTTTATTATTTTATTCCATTTTCGTATTAGTTATTTTTGTACCATAGTTGACAGCTGTCAAAACGTCTATATAAGATTGTCTGATTTATAATAATAAACGTCATCGAATTCTTTCTTTCTGAAAAACTTTACTTGTTTTTAAACACTTGTGATTTATCTTTACTTCTTTGCAGATTTCAAAGCTTACTAGTGCAAATCTATATCTTTTTGTCTGTATTCTTTAACAATTAGTCTTACAGTCTCCTTCTTGTTATTCTATACATTTGTTTATTCTTCACTCCCCCCGAAGGAGGCCTTATTTTTCCTGATTTTTATGTCTATCTTGTGCCCGGTTAGACAAAAGATCTAAAATATTTATTTTGTGCACATCTAGATATTTACAATTTTTATGCAGATCATTTCCCTAGATGCGTACCCCAATAGTATCTATCTAGTCTCTAGATAGATATTTAAACTATCCCTATCTAGGCCTAGAAAAACCCTGATCTATTTACTTCTATGGGTTAAATTTGCATTGATCTTTGCAAAGGTAAGGTACAAATGCACTCTTGTTTGGGCTTAATTTTATGATGAGCTTGTTGCTTCTCAGGCATAAATTTATATGTAACCTTGCATAAATAAACCCTGATCATGGTGGATCTCATGTTAAAATATCTAACTGATCATGGTGTAGTTCAGGAGTTTTATTCTCCATCTATTGGTTTTCATTTTATAGATGGATGTATACTACTGGGTCAATTATTGATTGCTCATAGTAATGCTATAGTATCATTGGTTTCATATTCGTCATATAGTTTAGATGATGGAACGTTATTGGCTTTATTTTTACAGATTGTTTACATTTCGTTTTTTATTATTGGTTCAAAAATAGCTCATATGCCTAAATCCATATCACTACTACTGTTGCGATTGGAGGGCTATACAAATTGGATAGGGTAAAAATATTGGATTTATGGTCAGAAAAGTGATTTTATTTGATAGAATTTGAGGCATCACAGCACGATCCATTATATAGAGAAACGAGAACAGAATAAAAAGAAGGGAGTCTGTATACGAAAGAAAAGAGATTTTAGACGGCATGGCACTATCTAAAAAGGTAAGGGAAAAAGAATTCAGTAAACTTGACTACGGACGATGATGCATGTCTTACTTACAGTCCAGAAACCGTGTCTTCCTTGGCGTTTTATGATGCGATACCCGGAGTCAACTAGCAAGTGGAGAGGTGCCGTGGTCTATAGTTTAATTTTTTTTAAATACATTGCTTTATATAACATGGCCTGTAAACATTACCCCAAAAGACTATAAGACAACCCATATATACTATAGCATGAGCATCAGCAAGGACTTGAACGTTTATAAAGAAAGCAGTAATCTATGACTCAAATAATTAATAACACGTACACTTATGGGTGATATGCATGTCTTACCCGAGATGAATAGAAGGAGAAGCCGAATGTGTCACATACAAAAAACCATTGCGCGCTTGGTACAGAGAGAGAGATGGGACATGGGGTCGCTTGTCATTCTAAATAGACATGTTAAGTAATTGCAAGATACAACATGATGTGTATGCCCTACCCAAAGTAAACGCTAATAGAAACAGCAGACAGACAGGGCTTGGCACTTGATAGAGATGGGGGTACTAGACGTAGCACAATGGAAGTATCTACCCGAAAAAAAAATAAACAAACGGAACAACATAAAATAATGGGTATCATACCACTAAGAGACGTTGTGAGATATACAAATTCTTGATAAGAGACTTGAAGGAATAGGAGACTATTCAAATAATTAGCAATGGTCTCATTGGCTGTCAATGGGTAATAGACCGTACCTTTTATACAACTAAATGAGGAAACCAAATACAACGTGTACATGTAGACCTAAAAAAACTACAGAGTTGTTATTATCAGCACGTAATAGAAAATGAAACGCGTATTTCTTTTCATACCCTTGGAATAAGAAACAAGCCGTAACTCCTTGACCGTGTACATGCATAACCAGCAGTCTTCTAATTAGGGCCTAATTGACAGACAGCATGCTTTTGGAGAGTGACCCAGTTGGCAATGGAGCTTCTAGAATACCATAACTAGAGTTTTATTGCTACAAATGTAAAAAACCAAACAAAAAAAGAAAGCATTAGTAAAAAAAAGAAAAAAAAAAGGGCAAGGAGTTTTCTTACTTTTTATAACATGGACCTGTGTGGTGGAGTGGTTCTTTGTAATTAGAAGCTATAATTGAGCAATGTTACTTACAAGAATAATAAGGAAGAGTTAAAGACTTACTAGTTACTGCAAACCATTGCGAAAAAAAGTGTTAAGAAAAAAAGGAAAAAGGAAAAAAAAAAGAAAAAAAAAAACCTCCTAGATAAGAATGAGAATAAAAAAAAAAAATTGGGTTTATAGATTGTTATGATCTGGCTTATTAAGGCAACCCCAAGTGTCAAAAATCACTTTTTTTTTTTTTTGACAGTGATACACTGATCACAATATCCATTTATTCATTTAAAAGAAAACGAAAATAAAATAAAATACCCTTTACCTTTTTTTATTTAAACAAATCAATGGAACCCTCAACAAACTCATCTCTCTACGTTGCAACTGCTTCTTTTTCTGCTCGTAGAGGCCCAAGAGCGGATACTGTGGCCCAAGAAATTGCAGGGCTGAAAACTCGAATTTATGCTTTGGAGAATCCTACAGGTTGCCGCTGTAAGTAATGTCACCAAAACTGGTAATGACCCTGAACAATGTGTAAGTAAATCTAACGTGATAAAAAAAATGGTCGTTAATTTTGTTACGTGTAGGCCTTAATTCGTCAGTATTATCAAGACTGCATTACTGAAAAGGGCCTTCACGGCTGGGATTTCACAACCACTGTGATGAAGGGGATTAATCTCCCTATTTTTCAGTACATCCTTGAGCGGTTTAGACTGAAGGAGGCAGAAGCCTTTAATCCTGCTCGTCCTCTTCACAAGATGACCTTGACGAAAACAAAACTTGTCAAGACGAGAATCAGAAGAAACTTCGAGGGGTTGAAGTTTGCGGACCGCAAGAGACGCACTCACAGTGTAGAAGAACTTGGAGAGCTTGCACGTAAGAAGAATCAAGCTGCAAGACTGACTGCCGTAAGTACAATATTTAATTGACATCATTGTAAATCTAATTTTACCTTTTTACAGAAATTCAAAAGAAGAAAGGACAACTTTTTGAAGTATGAGGCAGACATTGTTCAAAAGTTTCATCCCAAAGAAAGTTGCAGGGCTTTTCTTGTAAAAGGCTACATGTCTGAGGATGAGGATGATCAAGTCAACTGATCAAGGTCAAGCCCTTTCTTACACCAGCCTTCGTCCCAGTTGGAGATCCGATCAGGTAAAAATAAAAAGAATTAGTATTAAATAAAAAAAAAGCATAATGATCTAACGTACCTTTGGGTTATGATACAATAGCTGAACGAAATGTTTGATGAGTTGGATTCTCCTTCTGGGCAGAGAAATGTTGGAAGACCATTACCTCGTAGAATCAGACAGGTACCATCATTGTCTGTTCCTTTTGAACAAATTGGCCGCTTGCCAAGTTGGGGCGTCCGAGATGGCATTTGATTAATAAATCATTCTTTTTCTTCTTTTTCTAAATATGTATCGTGTTAAAATATGTTATATCAACGACACCTTAAAAAATACTCTCTCACCTTCATTGATGAATTAATTGAATAGCGGTATTAATTTTTATTACCTTAAAGCAAAATACGCTTGACTTTAATCATATTAGGCAGGTGATGTACATCATGTTTCAGATAACTGCATGAAAAAAATATTAGTCTCCTTTATTACTATTTCAAGTTTTATTTTCTTACAAGTTTAAATCAGGTCCACCATTCGACATTACCACGAACATTAACATGGCCAACAGTCAACACATGAATCTCCAGATCTTGAAACTGTAGAAGCAGAACCCGACTTTCTACTTTGCGTTTCCCAATCGTATACAAATACCTTTCCCCAAAACGCTCTTACATGTAGTCACCCTAATAATTTTCGTAATTGTAGGAATCACAGGCGTTCATTCAACACAACACCAGTATTTAATACAAGCGACCCAACACGTGTAAAGTGAATTACATGGTAACTGTTCATTCCAAGTTGCCGAACGAAGTGATTTCTCCCGCAGACCCCAAATCGACGATTTTTGCTGTCTGTATTTTAGGGTGCAGTAACGGTGATATATAATTAAGACAAATTGATGCCATATGCTTCTTCATTACCGCAAAGTCATAGACAGGGAGGCTCCTTCAATATGAGTTAAATATTCTTGAATTATTCCAATAATACATACGCCTTAATAAAAACATCTTTGATGCTATCTCATTCCTAAAAATGATGTGAAAGAAAATATATATTGTAAGGTTTATAAAAAAAAAATTGCATGTTACCAGAATTTAAAAGAATAATGTTTGAGCTAAATTAGTGATGATGTTGATATTAGTCAAATGTGATATCTTGATAGCAATAGGAGAGTGGATGACATGAACAGGAATGATGGACTCGTAAGACATGTCTTCAAATTCGTTTGCATAAACGCTCATATTATGATGAGCGAAAGAGCCCAATTGAATATCTGATTCCTAAACCATCTAATTAAAAAATCATGCATTAGA